>NC_084733.1:32383575-32438575 GCF_033978785.1 Entelurus aequoreus
CTTCAATCCATTCATCCATTTTCCACCGCTTGTCTCTCTCGATGTCACGGGGGCCTGTAGCCTATCGAGCTGTGGTCGGGCAGAAGGCAGGGTACACCCTGGACAAGTCGCCAACTCATAAACCGTCACCCAAAAAATATATTTTAAGCCAGCGAAGCCAAACATCAGTTTGTCAGGTATTTACATGAATAAAAGTTAAGTTGTTACTTAACTTTTCTTGGAATATTACAGACTGATATGAACGTGTCCACTGTGGAGGACCCTGCTTGTCAGAAAATAAAGGTTGAAAGACACTAAAGTGAACAAATATTATTTTACACTTGATTGTCACTATAAAGACACACAAATGTAAATTTTATATTAATATTTGTTTGGCACAGTAGATGTTCCTGCACAATTCTTTGCACTTAAAATTACATACTGTATGATTACGTATGATTAGAACATTTTAGCAATATGTTTGTGTTCAGTTACAGTAGGTGTGTTTATCCTAAACATTCCTGCCACTTAATTTTACACACTAGGGCATTTTTAAGTCTTTTTTCTTTTGGACAAATACCACAATAATATCGTACCGTGGCCTAAATACCGTGATAATATCATACAGTGAGATTTTAATATTGTTACATAGCCAGTCCCCCATGCATAGGATAAATAATAAAGTACCAATGATTGTCACACACACACTAGGTGTGGTGAAATTTGTCCTCTGCATTTGACCCATCCCCTTGTTCACCCCCTGGGAGGTGAGGGAAGCAGTGAGCAGCAGCGGTGGCCGTGCTCGGGAATCATTTTTGGTGATTTAAACCCCAATTCCAACCCTCGATGCTGAGTGCCAAGCAGGGAGGTAATGGGTCCCATTTTTATAGTCTTTGGTATGACTCGGCCGGGGTTTGAACTCACGATCTCAGGGCGGACACTCTAACCACAATGCCACTGGGACTTAATTCCATCAAATGACTGGCTAGTTTGTTACGCATAATGTTTTGCCATACTATAATCAAGACTGTATAGAAAAACTGGGGCAAAATCTTGGCGAACAGTTGAGCGTACAAAAACCGAGGTACCACCGTGTATGGTAGGTACAAACGTATAACTCATGGCGGTTCTATTTTGCTCTACAGGGGCATGGACACAAGAGTTTAGAACAATCAACATTTATTACAACAAAAAATAATAATTGATGACCAACCATAGTAAAATTATAAAATGGGTACTCAGCCTTAAAGGGGAACTTCACTTTTTTGGGGAATTTTGGAATATTGTTCACAATCATTATGAAAGACATGACGATGGATGGATTTTTTTTTTTTATGCAATCCAAATAATAAATAAATTAAATCAAAAGTCTGCTTTCAATGGAGCCTGTGGAAGCCATTCGATTCTGCCCATAGGGCCCCTAAAAAACATCCAACCACCTCCATTAGGGTTTTATATACATGTAATGTAGTAACGAGCACATTTATAATAACATTTAATATTTACGTATTTTAATAATTTTAAGCATATGCGGCGCATTGATTTAAAAAAACGGATCACGTTTGCTTCTTTTTTCTTCATCACTGATTTCTGCTCACAACAGACTTTATGAGAGCAAACAAACATAATAAAACATCACTTACTGTGCAAGGTCTGCGCTCATTAGGATGCCGGCTGCTTGGATGTTCATATATTCCCATTTAGATGAAAAATGTCTCATGATCCTCGCCAAGCAAGGGGTGTGGGGTTGGGGGGGAACAAGCACTTTTTGTGTCGTTCTCGCCACTTCGGGGTCCAATATGGCTGTCAAAGTGTCACAACTTGTCGGATATTATTCTCAGGCATCTATTTTCCAGGTGAGAGATATGATTTATGATCCAGAATAAACTTTCAGGGAGCAGGGAAGCAACGGAACAGCAGACCACTCGATGTAAACATAGGGACAAACGGAAGTAGTTATGTCGCTGCTATAAATAGGTTGTCTATGTTAATGCTGACAATAAAAATATCCCCAATAGTTGGTTAATACTCAAGTCACGAAATATAAATGGAGTATTGTCTGTGCTTTTTGAATGGTTATTTATCGGATTTTATGGGCGAAATGGCGGAGCTCCCATTGGCTCTGCCATAAGGGGACTTTTATTTATGTTTATTTAATATTTAGAATGCATTTTAAAAAAAATACATCCATCGTCATGTCTTTCATAATGATTGTGAACGATAGGCAAAATCCAAAAAAAGTTCAGTTCACTGTTAGACTTGATAGTGCACGAGTAACTGTGATGCACATTTAATATTGTTGATGTATTATATAGTTTGCCAAACTTTGCTGAGCGGCCTGAACAGATAACTGACCTGTTGCTAATATGCATGGACCAAGCAGACTCACTGCCTTTCTTAACTGCTGGGTTGGTGTCAGGTGTGTCACTTAGAGTTAAATCTTAAAATGCAAAGTTTCACCTTTAGTGGCGTATTTTTTCCAAAAATGTTGTTTAACCTCAGGGGAATTTGACTTTTGAGTTTGCGCTGCAGAAAACAATTATTTGTTTTGTGTATTCATAGCAAATAAGATAGCAGCGTAAAATTGCCTTTCATTTTTGTTTTCCATGAGGCACAGAGAAGCTGCTGGCATCCATTTTTAATGCGAGTCATGTTTGGATCTCCTTGTTTTCTCTGCACTGCTTTCTCATGCATGTTCACCAGCTAACCTCTACTCTGGGGAATGTGTTGTGCCTGTGAGGAATTTTAGAGCTTTTTTTGTTGTTTCAAATGGTTACAAACTGTGATTTAAAACATAATCACATCAGTCAGTTGATTGCAGACCTCCACTTCAAGACCAAACTGTTACAAAAGTCTAAGAAAAACAGTCATGTTTGTGAGTGTTTGTGCATTTATGTCGTCTGCTAGCTGCTTCCAGGTTTATGGAGACTTTAGTACTATGTACAACGCATCTTGATACAAAACCACACCCAAATTGGGCAAAAAAAAACTTGGCCGAGGGCCAACTGAATGCAAAGTAACTATATACTGTATATATATACACACACACATTTTATGTATATATGAATGAATGAATGAATGAATGAATGATCTTTATTTGTCATTGTGCATGTACAGGTACAGGTCCTACGAAATGTAGGTTGCTTCCCTAAGGTGCTTTGCATTTAGAAAAAAAAGAAGAAACCACACAATATACAGAAACAACGCAATATACAATAAATTAAATAATGGTAAATATTGTCCAGTTGGCGTGTAATCGCTGATTGCACAGTCCCGGATATGTATGTGTGTGTGTGTTTACATATTATTATAGATGTATAATTCATTATTATAATTGAATGTCAAGACTAATGAAAGTTCAACTCCTACCTTGTTTACCTCCGTGACGACCTCTTTAAAGCTTTGTAATCAATCAGAAATATCAACCAGGTAAAAGTCAAACATGGATAAGTGTGGAGAGAGTCTTTTGCATTTTTTCCATCATGACTTACAATGGATTTGAATGGGTGTAAATTTGTATTTTTTATGGTGATGGGACATTTTTTTAATAATATCCACAAAGTTCAGTGAGCAGGTTGTGTTATGCGTGACCATGTGTAAAAATGTGTTGATCAGATGTATGTACAGAGCACCTCAGTCAAGCATTGAAAGGTTTGAGTAATGGATCAAGGCAACCTTCACTGATATCAGTCAAAAAGTAATTTTCATATGTGGTGACTTGAACATTGACCTTTTGAAACCTAACAAGCAAAAGACCATTGATGATTTCATAAACACAATGAGCTTATATCCAAAAATCACAAGGCCAAGCAGAATTACAATTCACTTTGTTACACTTATTGATAATATATGTACCAATGATTTTGATAATAGCACTTCAAGTGGTCTGCTAATAACCAATATCAGTCATCATCTATCGGTTTTCATAATCTATGACGGAATCTACAAGAAGAGAAATATGTATGACAAAAAGACACATCGAAGACTACGCACAGAGAAAAACATGATCTAAGAGAACAAAGTTGGGACAATGCGTGCAGAGAAAATGATGTAAATGAGGCTTATGGCAGTTTTTAAAAATATTTTCCTGATGTTTTATGACAAACATTGTCAATGGAAACAAATAAGCAAGAAGCAATATATCAACCAACCATAGATGACTAAAGGATTAAAAAATGTTTGTAACAAAAAATACATTATATAGAATATTTATAAAACAAAGATTTATAGAGGCAGAAATAAAGTCCAAAAAACATAAAAACAAGCTAACATACTACGCACATATAGAAAAGAAAACTACAGTCAATTGGACAAGAACAAAAACAACATGAGAGCAACATGGGGCATACCTGCTTGGCACTCAGCAACACGGGTTGGAGTTGGGGGTTAAATCACCAACTGCCCACTGCTCCCCAAGGGGATGGGTCAAATGCAGAGGACACATTTCACCACATCTAGTGTGTGTGACAATCATTGGTACTTTAATCTTTAATCTAAATAGTATTATTAAAAATGGTGCTAAAAAAGATTACCCTCATTACTTCTCAGAGGGAAACGAAAAAAATTAAAATATGGACAAAGTAGCTTGAATAAATATTTTGAAAATATAGGAACAAAACTGGAACAGACACTCCCAGATGTTCATGATAGGTCAGTTGAAGACTCGAATGAAGCCATAGACAGGAATCCCAACTCAATGTTACTCCAAAATGCGGCAAAAGAAGAAATAATCAAAATTGTAAATAAATGTAAATCCAAGACCTATATTGACTGTCATGGCATAGATTTGGAAACAATAAAAACGTTAATGAAGAAATTTCAGAACCTCTAACACAGTGGTTCTTAACCTGGGTTGGATCGAACCCTAGGGGTTCGGTGAGTCGGGCTCAGGGGTTCGGCGGAGGTCAAAACACACCCGACTCATTGTGTAAATAAAAACTTCTCCCTATCAGCGTATTACGGATACGGCAACAGCAGAAGTCACACTGATTTGCAGGTGTTTAATTTGTTGTGAGTTTATGCACTGTGTTGGTTTTGTTCTTTGAACAAGGTGATGTTCATGCACGGTTCATTTTGTGCACCAGTAAAAAAACATGGTAATACTTTAGTATGGGGAACATATTCACCATTAATTCGTTGCTTATTAACATGCAAATTAGTAACATATTGGCTCTTAACTAGTCATTCTTAAGTACTTATATGTTCCCCTAGTGTCCAAAAAACTCTAAATTAAGTCTTTGTTACTTAGAATATGTTCCCCATACTAAAGTGTTACTAAAAACATATAACTTTGTCTTGAATTTGAAAAAAATTTTTTTTAATTTTTCACTAAAGAAGGGTTCGGTGAATGCGCATATGAAACTGGTGGGGTTCGGTACCTCCAAGAAGGTTAAGAATCACTGCTCTAACATATATCAGCAATATATCAATGCCATTCATCGCAATAACATAGGAAGTTACCGACGCAATAGATGGTAAACAGTGTGCAGCAGCAGTTTTTATGGATCTAATGAAACAATTTGACAAAATTCATCATAATATTTCAATCAAGAAACGAGAAAGGCATGGCATCAGAGGATTGGTCTTGAACTGGATAAAGAGCTACTTAACCAACAGAAAGCAATTTGTGAAGTTAGATAAACATACATCAACAGAGCTAAATATATCTTGTGGCGTACCCCAGGGATCAATACTGGGACCAAAAATGTTTAATCTCTATATAAACTATATTTGTAAAGTTACAAAAGACTTAAAGTTAGTATTATTGATGACACAACTGCTATTTTTTCAGGAGAGAACACACAAAAGCTAATATAAACAATAACGGAAGAAATTAACAAATTAAAAAGATGGTTTGACAAAAACAAACTATTGTTGAATCTCAGCAAAACTAAAATAATAATATTCGATAACAGTACAAGAGAAGTCAAACACAAACACAAAAAGATGGAATAGACATTGAAAGAGTAAAAGAAAACACATTTTTGGGAGTAATAATAGATGATAAAATAAACTAGAATCCTCATATAAAAATATACAACATGAGGTAGCAAGAAATATTTCAATAATGAACAAAGCAAAATATGTACTGGACAAAAATCCCTCCATATTCTCTACTGCTCGCTAGTGTTACCACATCTGAGTTATTGTGCAGAAATATGGGGAACAACTACAAAAGTACACTTCATTCACTAAGTGTGTTACAAAAAAGGTCAGTTAGAATAATATATAATGTTGGATATAGAGAACATACAAACACTTTATCGAATCCAAAATATTGAAATTCAAGGACTTGGTGTATTTGCAAACAGCTAAAATTGTGCACAAAGCAAACTATAACCTGCTACCCAAGAATTTACAACAATTCTTCTCATCAAAAGAGAAGAAATATAACCTTAGAGAAAAATCTAACTTAAAACTTTTGTATGCAGGTACAACACTTAAAACCTTTTGTATATCTGTATGTGGAATTAAATTATTGCTTGAAATGTATTTCGAATATGTATACAGTACCAATATGATATATCACATATTTTCTTTTACATCAAGTCCAAAAAGGAGTAGGAAAAAGCAAGGCTTATCTAATCCTCCCCCTTTTTCTCTTCATAGCAATCACCAACATACTTCCTGTTCTCAATTAGTACTCAATTTACATCAATGTGTTCTAAATACATCAGTTCTTCTCATAAGTAGTTAAATCAGTTATGAGTCGCTTGATGAGATGGATTTTTAATTTTCAATAAATTCATGAAATTTATCATAATTTTTTCTTTTTACTTTGTAAACACTTTTAATTTGAACAGCCTCTTAAACTGGATCATATTAGTACATTGTTTACTTCATCCATTCCATAATTTAAAGGCCTACTGAAATGACATTTTCTTATTTAAACGGGGATAGCAGATCCATTCTATGTGTCATACTTGATCATTTCGCGATATTGCCATATTTTTGCTGAAAGGATTTAGTAGAGAACATCGACGATAAAGTTCGCAACTTTTGGTCGCTGATAAAAAAGCCTTGCCTGTACCGGAAGTAGCGTGACGTCACAGGTTGAAGAGCTCCTCACATCTGCACAATGTTTACACCAGCAGCGAGAGCGATTCGGGCCGAGAAAGCGACGATTACCCCATTAATTTGAGCGAGGATGAAAGATTTGTGGATGAGGAAAGTGAGAGTGAAGGATTAGAGTGCAGTGCAGGACGCCAGGGTGTATCTTTTTTCGCTCTGACCGTAACTTAGGTACAAGGGCTCATTGGATTCCACACTTTCTCCTTTTTCTATTGTGGATCACGGATTTGTATTTTAAACCACCTTGGATACTATATCCTCTTGAAAATGAGAGTCGAGAACGTGAAATGGACATTCACAGTGACTTTTATCTCCACGACAATACATCGGTGAAGCACTTTAGCTTCGGAGCTAACGTGATAGCATCGTGCTTAACTGCGGATAGAAACAGAAGAAACATGCCCCTGACTGGAAGGATAGACAGAAGATCAACATTACTACTATTACTTCTACTATCAGGAGACAACGAACCAAACCCTGGACCTGTAACCACACGATTAATGCTGTCCAGCCTGGCAAAGCCTAGCAATGCTGTTGCTAACGACGCCATTGAAGCTAACTTAGCTACGGGACCTCGACAGAGCTATGCTAAAAACATTAGCTCTGCACCTACGCCAGCCCTCATCACCACCCGTGCTCACCTGCGTTCCAGCGATCGACGGCGCGACGAAGGACTTCACCCGATCATCGGGGCGGTCGGCGGCTAGCGTCGGATAGCGCGTCTGCTATCCAACTCAAAGTCCTCCTGGTTGTGTTGCTGTAGCCAGCCGCTAATACACCGATCCCAACTACAGCTTTCTTCTTTGCTGTCTCCATTGTTCATTAAACAAATTGCAAAAGATTCACCAACACAGATGTCCAGAATACTGTGGAATTTTTCGATGAAAACAGACGCTGTTTGTATTGGGACACAATGGTGTCCCAATACTTCCGTTCAATCCGTGACGTCATGCGCAAACGTCATCATACCGAGACGTTTTCAGCCGGATATCTCCCGGGAAATTTAAAATTGCACTTTATAAGTTAACCCGGCCGTATTGGCATGTGTTGCAATGTTAAGATTTCATCATTGATATATAAATTATCAGACTGCGTGGTCGGTAGTAGTGGGTTTCAGTAGGCTTTTAATTCCACATACTGATATGCTAAAGGTCTTAGGTGTTGTACGTGCATACAGATGTTTGAAGTTAGATTTGTCTCTGAGGTTATATTTTTCCTCTTTTGTTGAGAAGAATTGTTGTACATTCTTGGGTAGCAGGTTATAGTTTGCTTTGTGCATAATTTTAGCTGTTTGAAAATGCACCAAATCATCGAATTTCAATATTTTGTAATTCATAAATAAAGTGTTTGTATGTTCTCTATAACCAACATTATGTATTATTCTGACTGATGTTTTTTTTCTCACACAGTTAGTGAATTAAGTTTAATTTTGTAGAGAATATCAAGTGAATTTAGAACATAGTTTGCTTTGTTCATTATAGAACAATTTCTTGCCACCTTATGGTGTGTATTTTCATATGAGATTTCCAGGTCATTTTATAATCTATTATTACGCCCCAAAATTTGATTTATTTTACTCTTTCAATATCTACTCTGTCTATTTGTATTTGTTTGTATTTATTTTCAACTGTTACTAAATAGCATTATTTTTGTTATACTGAGATTCAAAGATAGTCTGGTTTTGTCAAACCATCTCTTTAATTCATTAATTTCTTCTGTTATTATTTGTGTTAGCTTCTGTGTGTTCTCTCCTGAACAAAAAGCAGTTGTGTCGTCAATAAATAATACTAAATTTAAGTCCTTTGTAACATTACAAATGTCATTTATATAAAGGTTGAACAATTTTGGTCCCAGTACTGATGCCTGGGGTACACCGCAAGATATTTCTAGCTCTGTTGATACATTTTCACCTAGCTTAATGTATTGCTTCTTGTTGGTTAAGTAGCTTCTTATCCAGTTTAAGACCAACCATCTGATGCCATATCGTTCTAATTTTGTAATTAAGATATGATTAATTGTGTCAAATGCATTCATTAGATCCATTAAACTGCTGCTGCACACTGTTTACTATCTATTGCGTTGGTAACTGCCTGTTATTTCGATTAATGGCATCGATGTTGAAATGTTATCTCTGTATCCATATTGGTTATATGTGAGTGTTCCACTTTTATTTATGAATTTGTCCCATCTGTTGTTGAATAATTTTTCAATGATTTAAAAAAAATGTGTCAGTAAAGAAACACGTCTATAGTCTGTGAATTGGTGTTTGTTTCCAGTCTTATAATTTGGCACTACTTTTGCGATTTTGATTTTGTTAGGGAATTTTCCAGTTGGAAATGACAGATTGCTAACAGACTTGTTAAAGGCTTTGACATTTCTTCAATAACAATCAGTTGAAGTCTTGGATTTGCATTTCTTTACAATTTTGATTATTTCCTCTTTTGTCACATTAACAAGGAACATAGAGTTGTAATTTCTATCTATAGAATCATTGCAGTCTTCAACTGACTCTGTAACTGGAATCTTTTGCTCTAGGTTGGTTCCAATATTTACATAGTAATTATTAAAGTGTTACACTACTTTGTTCATATTGTCGTTTGTTACGTTTCCGTATATAAAGTATTTAGGGTAATCCTTCTTAGCGCTGTTTTTCATTATACTATTGAGTATGCCGCATGTACTGTAGGTCTCATTTTATTTTTGTTCTTGTCTAATAAATGACTAATATTATTTTCTACATGTTCGTAAAATGTTGCTTAGCCTATTTTTATACTTTTTGTACCTATTTTCTGCCTCTATAGAGTTCTATATAATTGATTTTTTTTCTTACAAGCATTTTTCAGTCCTTTTGTCATTCATGGTTGATTGTTATTTTCTGCTTCGATTGTGGAATCAAACAAGTGTACTGATATAATCTAGTTTAAGTAGCTATTCAAACTACAAGTGTTTACAAAGTACAAAGAAGAAGAAATTTGATAAACATCTTGATCTTTATTTAAATTAAATATTAATCTCATATGTGAATTGTGGTACCTAGAATGCATTGATCTAAACAGTTATAATTTGAGAATAAGGAATGAATACATGTGTTAGAATTTGTTATGAAGTCCAAAGGGGTAGGATTAAATAAGCGTTGCTTTTTCCTACTCCTTTTCAGACATGTTGTAAAGAGAAATGGAAATGTGTAATACTGTATGTGATGTAACATGCTGCCATTGTATACATGTTCGAAATAAACAGAAACAAACAGAAACAAACAGAACAGAAATGTTGCAAACAGACCCCCTAAGGCCTCCCACAGCCCAGGGTCACTATAGTTGCTGGAAGAAGTTGTTAACAAATTTAGTCACATGGTTAAAAGGTGATTTTGAAGTGAATACTTCAAGGCCAGTTTCTACGATCCAGCATCAACCAGACTGCACCGCTGATTTGAGATACAAGTGTTTTGAGTTAGGAGCTCAGTCATAGAACCAATTGGGCTCATGAATTGAGGTATTACTGTATATAAAAAAAATCGATTTCTTTGGCTTTTCTGTGTGTTTATTTTATACTTGTTACTTGTTACACTAGCGATGGCAAGCTACGGAAGAAACATGATAACATCGGTATGACCTCGATATCTAAATACACCACATGAGTATATCGTGTCTAAATACATCCTGACTGCTATTACGTTTTACTGTTAAAAGTGGTTGTTGGGTTTTCTTTACAGTCTTAAGTTTTTTCGAATGAGTGGCAGATTGACCACTTGTCAATAAGATCTATTGAGCCTCACAGAGCGAAGCAGAGAACAGCTGGTCATCATTATCATCATCAAAGCTCAAAATGGACTGGTAGCCTGAATAAACATAAGGATGGCTGTTTAATGTCAGCACCACCAAATAGTGAGAGAGGAAGTGATGTGTGCAGTATGACATTAAACACAAGCACAATTTTGACGCTATGATTCAGTCATTACTCAGCATATTGAAGCGAGTTGAGTCATTCCCCGGCGTTTATTTCACTTTAAAATGTGAGCAACCTGCCTAATTGCCACTTCTCTAACTGTGACTGCTGGTAGCAATGCGATCTGGTTTGTTTGTGCTCGGTTACTCACGCACGAGATGAATGGAAGCTAATCAAATGTGATGCATTTAGTTGGAGTCAGCAATTAAGTCAAGCAAGTACGTTCCTTGCAGTCCATCGGCTGCTTGGCTGTTCTACATTAGCACTAAGAAAATACTTCTAGGGCATCAATCCCTCCACGTCCTCACCCTGGAGGAACAAACACTTGGTATAGTAATAAGGTATTAATAATATACGAGGTATTACACAGCCAGCTTGCCACGGAAGGTCGTCTCCTGTGCCTTGGAGTTACATGTATTTGCAAGTGTAACATTTCTTTCAACATCCTGAAATGTTTATTTTACTGCAGGTTAAGGCCATTTTATGTTGATATGGTCCAAGTTTCTAGTGATTATAGCATAGCTGATATACACTATATTGCCAAAAGTATTTGGCCACCCGTCCAAATGATCAGAATCAGGTGTCCTAATCACTTGGCCCGGCCACAGGTATATAAAATCAAGCACTTAGGCATGGAGACTGTTTCTACAAACATTTTTGAAAGAATGGGCCGCTCTCAGGAGCTCAGTGATTTCCAGCGTGGAACTGTCATAGGATGTCACCTGTGCAACAAATCCAGTCGTGACATTTCCTCGCTCCTAAATATTCCAAAGTCAACTGTCGGCTTTATTATAAGAAAATGGAAGAGTTTGGGAACAACAGCAACTCAGCCACCCAGTGGTAGGCCACATGAACTGACAGAGAGGGGTCAGCAGATGCTGAAGCGCATAGTGCAAAGACTTTCTCCACAGTCAGTTGCTACAGAGCGCCATGTGACCTTCGAAATAGCCCACGTACAGTACGCAGAACACTTCATGGAATGGGTTTCCATGGCCGAGCAGCTGCATCTAAGCCATACATCACCAAGTCTAATGCAAAGCTTGGGATGCAGTGATGTAAAGCACGTCGCCACTGGACTCTAGAGCAGTGGAGACGCCTTTTCTGGAGTGATGAATCACGGGACGGTGTGGCGAAGTTGGTAGAGTGGCCGTGCCAGCAATCGGAGGGTTGCTGGTTACTGGGGTTCAATCCCCTCCTTCTACCATCCTATTCACGTCCGTTGTGTCCTTGGGCAAGACACTTCACCCTTGCTCCTGATGGGTGCTGGTTAGCACCTTGCATGGCAGCTCCCGCCATCAGTGTGTGAATGTGTGTGTGAATGGGTGAATGTGGAAATACTGTCAAAGCGCTTTGAGTACCTTGAAGGTAGAAAAGCGCTATGCAAGTATAACCCATTTATCTTTTATTTATTTATTTATTTTCCGACTGGCAATCTGATAGATGAGTCTGGGTTTGGAGGTTGCCAGGAGAACGGTACATTTCGGACTGCATTGTGCAGAGTGTGAAATTTGGTGAAGGAGGAATTATGGTGTGAGGTTGTTTATCAGGAGTTAGGCTTGGCCCCTTAGTTCCAGTGAAATGAACTTTGAATGCTCTAGGATACCAAAACATTTTGGACAATTCTATGCTCCCAACCTTATGGGAACAGTTTGGAGTGGGCCCCTTCCTCTTCCTGACTGTGCACCAGTGCACAAAGCAAGGTCCATAAAGACATGGATGACAGTCTAGTGTGGATGAACTTGACTGGCCTGCACAGAGTCCTGACCTGGACCCGATAGAACACCTTTGGGATGAATTAGAACAGAGACTGCGAGCCAGGCCTTCTCGTCTAACATCAGTGTGTGACCTCACCAATGCGCTTTTGGAAAAACGGTCGAAAATTCCTATAAACACACTCCGCAACCTTGTGGACAGCCTTCCCAGAAGAGTTGAAGCTGTTATAGCTGCAAAAGGTGGACCGACATCATATTGAACCCTATGGGTTAGGAATGGAATGGCACTTCAAGTTCATATGTGAGTCAAGGCAGGTGGCCAAATACTTTTGGTAATATAGTGTGAGTACATATGGTTACAGAACACCTGATACATGTCAACGACTAGAAGGACGTGCAAACTGATAGTTCCACACACGACTGCAGGATCAGTGCTTGCGCTGCAAACAACCGACGAGACAGACGAGTTCTCCGTCCTACGTGTACGTTTCAACACATTTCAACTGACAAATATAACAAATATTAAGTCTATTCAGCAATTTTCTTTTATAATTTTATAGCTGCTGGATGATTCATGGGGATGATTAAAATTAAATAATACAATGTTTGGTGTCTGTTGGCGTTTTTTTCAAATGTCATAAATATGAATAAAACATTTGAGCATTATGTTTGTCTTCAATTACAGTTAGTGTGTTTATTGTAAACATTCCTGACATTTAATTTTACACACTATGGCATTTTTAACAAACATTTTTTGGGGAGGTACAATTCCACAATAATATAATACTGTGGCCTTAATACCGTGATAATATTGTACTGTGAGATTTTGATCTCGTTGCATCCCTAGTCAGGATGCATAGGTTTCTGTTGTGTAGACTGCGAATCAGAAAAGGTGTTACAGATTATGTTTGTGTGCTGCTGATTCAACACATCGCACACAGGCAGGAGCATAACATGATTATGCAGAAAAATCATCAAGAGTCTCTGTGGTAAAGGCCCCGTTTGTACACAAAATCCTCATTTAAATAAACATTTTCAATTGCACACGCAGTGTTAGTAGATCACACGCAACACGCCCACTCATAGTACACACTATTTTATTTTTTGCACATGTCTAACGCGTTGTATTTGAATCTTAGTAAATCAGGCCCTTAGTTTATATGGATTTACTGTATCTCTAAATTCTAAGAGAGCACAGCATGTAGGTTCAATGTACATAATTTAATAGCTTGGATAATCACACGGTAATGTTAGAATACAAGGGTATGTGTTTCTAAATGGAGAAAGACAATAATGTTTGATATGTATGTAGGGGTGTAACGGTACGTGTATTTGTATTGAACCGTTTCGGTTCGGTTCGGAGGTGTACCGAACGAGTTTCCACACGAACATATTAAGTAGCCGCCTCCGCTTCCTTCTGCCTCTGTCTCTGTCAGTCCTCTACACAGCACCCAGCATTGTCCCACCCACACAACCATTTGATTGGTTACAAACAGAGCGGTAACAGCCAATCAGCAGTGCGTATTCAGAGCGCATGTAGTCAGTGCTTAGCATTTAGCAGGTAAGCATCAGGCAGCGGTCTCTCCAAATAATAATAAACACCTCCCAGTCAACTACTAGTAACATCACTATGAGCCCGTTGACCTTCTAGAAATATAAAAGGCAGTTTAGCTCGCTCGCAGTCCTGGCTTGAGGTGAAGGCTAATTCGCTTTTAGCGTAACGTTAGCTCATTTTGCGGTGTGTGTGTGCGTGTGTGTACATGTGTTACAGACAGCAAAGCTCTGTCTGTCTGTTATTTCACTTTACCTTTTTCTGTGTTGATTGAGCTGTGTTGAAGCAGCAAAAAAGGACATTATGTTAAATGAAGAGTATCTGTCTCTGATAGTTGATATAATAATGTAACTGCATCATTAAGCCTACATGAACTCCATGGTGTTCAGGGATGAATAGTCTCTCCTATTGCTATTGTACCATTTTATCAGCTATAGTTACATTAATCATTAGAAATGCAGCAGCCTAGTTTTGAATGGCAGGGTCCCTGCTATCACATGTTGATAAAAATATAACATTTAAATAATAAAAATCATCTACAGGCTTCCCAAATGCTGTAATAAATTAAGCATGATGAGTTGACTTGAAACTGTTTAATGTTGCACTTTTTATATGTAGAAGAAAAGTTTTAAACTTTTATTTAATCTGAGCAACAATTTGAGGCAGTTTAATGTTGATTAATGTGGGCAGAATTATTATAGTGTTCCCAATGTTAAAAGGATAAAGTCATTGTTTACAAATCTGGTAAATAAATAACCAAAAAATTTATATTTTGTTGTTTTCTTACTGTACCGAAAATTAAGATTAAGATTAAGATTAAAGTACCAATGATTGTCACACACACACTAGATGTGGTGAAATTTGTCCTCTGCATTTGTCCCATCCCCTTGGGGAGCAGTGGGCAGCAGCGGCGCCGCGCCCGGGAATCATTTTGGTGATTTAACCCCCAACTCCAACCCTTTGTTGCTGAGTGCCAAGCAGGGAGGTTATGGGTCCCATTTTTATTGAACCGAACCGTGACCTCTAAACCGAGGTACGTACCGAACCGAAATTTTTGTGTACCGTTACACCCCTATATGTATGTGAACATTTAAGATAGCTACCCATTAGCACACTAGCTTACTTCTCTAAACAAATAGCAATGTCACTGGTTTGTAAATTTAAGTGGGGAAAAAGGGGGAGAAGAGAAAAGGGAAAGAAAAAGGAGGGACAAAAAGACGATTGAACGCAACAAAAGGTGGTTTGGCAATGGTTGTGTGCCTGAATACAGATTAATACATTTTAACAGTTTTTTGTGCCTCAGGCTGGTATCAAACATACGTCCATGGAATCAAACCAAGGTAGTCATAACATTTCACATTTTAAAGCCAGCTAATTGTATTGAAAATTATTTGATTGTCATCAAAGATTTGCTCCATAATGAATGAAACAAAGAATTTACTTGCTATTATAAGTACTTATTTGGTATTAAGAAACAATATAACTAAGAAATGCATAACCTGTAATTGTGATTGTTACTAACCATTGTAATGATATGAATATAAACATATATAGTAATGTGTGACAAAAAAAGAGGCAATAGTAACTGTTAAAATCAGTTTGATAAAACAGCAACGTTTGTGGCGGCCGTAGTGGTTAACACATTTGAATTGTAATTATTACAAGGTTCAAAATCATGCATACCTAGCTTAATAATTATAAGCAAGTACTTCATTTGATTTTTATTAAGGATTAGCTGGTTGCCACAACAACCCACTAGTCTTCCTGGGGTCCACAAACTCAATACATTTACAAGTAAAAGCATATAATTATAACTACACAATACAGAAACAAATACAAGCATCAACAAGCAAACAATTTAAAGTCACAGAATATTAATTACCGTATAAATATAACTACACAATACAAAACCAAACAAAAATCATCAACAAGCAAACTAATTTACAGACTCAGATAAAATATGACTTTCCTTTGAAAAAATAGAGTTTGGACTGCTGGCCTTTCTTCTGTGTGACTATGACTGCAAAAGGACTTTATATGGAGTTTGTGGGGTTGCTTTTGCCATTTTAGTGTGGAATCAACACTTGCATGTCCTCACTTGCTAAACAAAGACATTTTCACAGATGTCTGCAGTGGACATGTTTCTATCTATTTACAACACAATCAAAGAACATAAATGTTATAGTACATGAACATAACTATAATTAATATTATGTACCATACACTGTAGGCACATACCTTTAAATGGATGTTGTGCCACTTATTTTGGCTGGGATCCTGTCTGTCCCTTTCACCTGTTGGCCAGGTCCCGGTGCAGGCACACATTTTCAGACGAGCAATTCACTCCGAGTCTGACGTGGCCTAGTGTGACTTGGATTTTAAATATATTTTGTCTGCCTTCATATCCAAATTTATAGATGCAAATCATTACTATTTAAATAAATGGGATCTTGAATTGATTTTAATTTTGTGTTTAAGTCATAAATAAAGCAATTGACAATAAAACAATATTAATAAGTATGTAAACTTTCATATTGCTTAATTGACAAGAAATTTAGAAAAATCTGGCGCATTTGGTCTTGTACTGGGTTTAATGATGTATTTAAGTCATTATAAATTAATTAAAACAAATAAAACACTTTTATATTGATAAATCAACACAATACATTAGTTTAGGAAATCCCTGCATATTTACTGTGGTGCTTTTGCTCGTGTTGTAAAAAAATTAAGTCATTCATCCATTCAGCACACATTCTCATATTGCCTATTAATTACGATGCATGATTATATTGCTTGAACTTCTGTGTAGCCAAACTGTTACTGCATTCACTTATTGTAGTAGCGTATCTTCACCTTAATAATGTAGACACACACCAGTGAAAAGGTGAAAAGTGAATTAATACTCACCCATCTTCTTATTAGCTGCAGAAAATGAAATGTATGGACGTCGCAGTCAAAAAAGTGTAAAATGTTTTCATTTGACGACGATGAGCGGAAAATAAGTGCCTACCATGGGAGGGAGCAGAATGTGGTGATCTTCTGTGATTGGTTAAAAGTTGAAATATGCTAATGAAACCAAAAGAAGCCAGGCACTCTGTCATTGGCCAAATGTTGAATATATTAAAGACAATTGGACAGAGGCAAATCTGATTGAGTTAGAAAGTTGGACAACGTTGGAATAAGGGACGCTGATTGGTTCATATCACCTGAATGTTGACGGACTATCAGCGCTTAGGTGGGGCCACACCACCCCTTGGACAGCAGTACTGTTTTATCATAAATAGTTTGTTTTATGGGCAGCACGGTGGAACAGGGGTTAGTGCATGTGCCTCACAATACGAAGGTCGTGAGTTCAATCCCGGGCTCTGGATCTTTCTGTATGGAGTTTGCATGTTCTCCCTGTGACTGCGTGGGTTCCCTCCAGGTACTCCGGCTTCCTCCCACCTCCAAAGACATGCACCTGGGGATAGGTTGATTTGAAACACTGAATTGGCCCTAGTGTGTGAATGTGAGTGTGAATGTTGTCTGTCTATCTGTGTTGGCCCTGTGATGAGGTAGCGACTTGTCTAGGGTGTACCCCGCCTTCCGCCCGAATGCAGCTGAGATAGGCTCCAGCACCCCCCGCAACCCCGAAAGGGACAAGCGGTAGAAAATGGATGGATGGAGTTTGTTTTATCACAGCTTATTTATTACCAGTAATCATTTCATCCCTAATTACAGTACATATATTACTCCACTCTGTAATTATGTTCTTTATTTAATGGTCTTTGCATGTCCGATGTTCCAAAGTTAGCACACATTCTGTATAAATGTGTATGTTTGGATTTACCAGAGGTGAATTAGTATTCATAGAGGGTGTGTTGTTTGGGTAGATGCACGTATATGTAATTTATTTGAACGATCTCCCTCTCCATGTGTGACAGGCCCCTTCTTTGGCTACTTTTAAGGCCCTTCTTAAATCCCATTTTTATTCACTGGCTTTTAACCCAGCATGAGACTTTTAAGGCCTACTGAAATGATTTTTTTTTTATTTAAAAGGGGATAGCAGATCCATTCTATGTGTCATACGTGATCATTTCGCGATATTGCCATATTTTTGCTGAAAGGATTTAGTAGGGAACATCGAAGATAAAGTTCGCAACTTTTGATCGCTGATTAAAAAAACCCTTGCCTGTACCGGAAGTAGCGTGACGTCACAGGTTGAAGGGCTCCTCACATTTCCCCATTGTTTACAATGCAGCGAGAGCGATTCGGACCGAGAAAGCGACGATTACCTCATTAATTTGAGCGAGGATGAAAGATTTGTGGATGAGGAACGTGAGAGTGAAGGACTAGAGTGCAGTGCAGGACGTATCTTTTTTCGCTCTGACCGTAACTTAGGTACAACGGTTCATTGGATTCCACACTCTCTCCTTTTTCTATTGTGGATCACGGATTTGTATTTTAAACCACCTCGGATACTATATCCTCTTGAAAATGAGAGTCGAGAACGAGAAATGGACATTCACAGTGACTTTTATCTCCACGACAATACATCGGCGAAGCTCTTTAGCTACGGAGCTAACGTGACAGCATCGTGCTTAAATGCAGATAGAAACAAAAGAAATAAACCCCTGACTGGAAGGATAGACATAAAATGAACAATACTATTAAACCATGGACATGTAACTACACGGTTAATGCTTTCCAGCCTGTCGAAGCTTAACAATGCTGTTGCTAACGACGCCATTAAAGCTAACTTAGCTACAGGACCTCGACAGAGCTATGCTAAAAACATTAGCTATCCACCTACGCCAGCCAGCCCTCATCTGCTTATCAACACCTGTGTTCACCTGCGTTCCAGCGATCGACGGAGCGACGAAGGACTTCACCCGATCATAGATGCGGTCGGCGGCCCGGAGACGGAGGAAGTCAAGGTGAGGTCGGCGGCTAGCGCGTCTGATCCATCCCAAAGTCCTCCTGGTTGTGTTGCCGTAGTCCGCCGCTAATACACCGATCCCACCTACAGCTTTCTTCTTTGCAGTCTTCATTGTTCATTAAACAAATTGCAAGAGATTCACCAACACAGATGTCCAGAATACTGTGGAATTATGTGGTGAAAACAGAGCTTTTTGTATTGGATCCAATGGGGTCCGAATACTTCCGTTCACTCCGTGACGTCATGTGCAAACGTCATCATACCGAGACGTTTTCAACCGGAAGTTTTGCGGGAAATTTAATATTGCACTTTATAAGTTAACCCGGCCGTATTGGCATGTGTTGCAATGTTAAAATTTCATCATTGATATATAAACTATCAGACTGCGTGGTCGGTAGTAGTGGGTTTCAGTAGGCCTTTAAACTGTTTTTAACTTTTTGAACTGGTTTTAACTATTTAACTGCTTTTTATCTAACAAATTGTTCTTAAGATAATTTGTATTTGCTTTTTCAATGTGTATTTTACCTTTGTTTTAAATGTTATTGTTACTGTATTTATTTGTGGTGTACAGCCCTTTGTTCTTCAACTGTGGTTGTTTTTAAAGGGCTTCATAAATAAAGTTGGTATGGTATGGTATGGTATCTATGTATTTCCATAACGTCAGGCTCATGTTGACAAGTTTGTGACCGTTTAACCTTAAATTGTCACTGTTTCTGCTAAACAGTGTAAAGTAAAACATATTCAAAAACACTTACTCATGTATACGGTACTTGTCTCACCACAATTTTGGCCTGCTGCTTGAAAAGGGGGAAGTCAATTGTTTAGGCCCTTTTTGTATGCTACCAATTAGGCACACCTGGGAGTTTCTTATTGGACTGAACCACCTCATGATTTACTACAGGGGTGGGTTTTTTTTTTTTTAAAGGCACCAATAGACTTAGTAAAGTAATGGAAAGTAACACTGTTCAGAATAATACATGTAAATTAAGTTTTAATATTGAAATGTAACACTGTATAAGTTAAATCCCAATTCATTAGGCCTGTCAAGTGGTGCAGGCCATGACGTACAGTACATAGGGGTGAGTCAGCCTTTATTCCGTCTATTGGTCACAGCCTGCTGGGGTGTGAGGAGCTTGAGAGCTGTTTCTCAATTGAGGTAAAGTTGTGTTTTATTGAAGTAAATTTTGTTATGTTAAAGCTTTGATTTAAGCATTTAATGATTTTATTGCATGGAGCTTGTTGTATACTCTATCTAAACTGATATTACATATTTAGACGCTTACTTTGATTAACTTGTGTTTGATGTTCTAACATTGTGTATTTGTATTTACAGAGGTGATCGTCTCCTTTTTGTTTTAGCACCTTCTGTTCACTTATGAGAAAAATAAACGTGTCAAACTCTGCTGAAGTGGGTGCTCTGCCATCCATTAAATCAGTCTGGTTGTGAGCGAAGGCTTCACATTACCCTCACTCCAGTCAGGAGTGTGACAAAGTTAATGTCATGATCTGACATCTCTGCTGCTTCCTGTCTTTTTGTTACAGTGCCTGATGTCTGGGTCACGGAACAGAGTCACCTGCACGCACACCTGATACTTATTTCCTCCTGAATACTTAAGCTCTGTAGTCTTTTCACACCGCGGAAGTAGATTCCTCATGGTTCACCCTTCCAATCATGTTCATCTCCTGTTTTGTCTTTACTTGCACTTCTCATTATCATTTGGCTCTGTATCCTCTATATCTGTAGTGTTAATTGTTTCCTCTGCACAACCTTTTGTGTGCATTTTCTGTTTTTTCACACCTTTTCTGTGCAACCTTAATTATTGTTTTCCCGATTTTCTTTTTGAGTGCTTTTTATTATTTTTGCTCTGCTTTGCTACACATTGTTCCCTGCTCAGAGAGACTATTTTATCACAAAAGAAGTTCCATGTCTTGTGAACCTACTTGTGCATTGTAAGGCTGAAACGACGCGTCGACGTAGTCGACGTCATCGGTTACGTAAATACGTCGACGCCGTTTTTGTGCGTCGACGCGTCGCATAATGACGTCACACTACCGTCATGGCGAAGCGCAAAGCAGACGATCAAAGAAGACGATGCGAGCGGTGCGAGTGAGGGGGGAAAAGCATGCCAAAAGTGGTCAAAAGTGTGGGAGTATTTCAATAAACGGCCTAATAATGTTGTTGTATGCACACTGTGTCGAGCGGGAATGGCCTATCATAGCAGCACAACGGCTATGAACGAACATTTGAAAAGAAAACCATCAACTAGTCAATCGTCCGCGCGAGCATACGTTGTCATCATTACACAAAAACATGAATGTGTCATTTGTATCTGCTAGGGGTGTAACGGTACGTGTTTTGTATTGAACCGTTTCGCTACGGGGCTTTCGGTTCGGTACGGGGGTGTACCGAACGAGTTTCTAAGCTAAAGCTAAAGTCTTAACAAGCTGCTTTGCTCCGTCTGCCTCTGTCTCAGCACGCAGCATTGTCCCACCCACACAACCATCTGATTGGTACACACGCAGCATTGTCCCACCCACACAACCATCTGATTGGTACACACGCAGCATTGTCCCACCCACACAACCATCTGATTGGTACACACGAAGCATTATCAGCCAATCAGCAGTGCGTATTCAGAGCGCATGTAGTCAGCGCTTCAGCGTGGAGCAGATAGGTGTTTAGCAGGTGAGCATCAGGCAGCGGACTCTCCCCAAATGATAATAAACACCTCCCAGTCAACTACTAGTAACATCACTATGAGCCCGTTGACCTTCTAGAAACTTAAACTGCAGCTCAGCTCACTCGCAATCCTGGCTTGAGGTGAAGGCTAATTAGCTCTCAGTTCCAGCCACATCGACCCCTTCTGAACGCCTATTTTCAGCTGCTGGGAATATTGTAAACAAGAAAAGAACCAAAGCATGTAGACATGCTAACCTTTCTTCGTTACAACTGTTAGACACTCACTGGAATGAGTAGAATTGGTTATTGTGTACTGTGTTGGACTGGATGTTTATTTTGCACATTTTAAAAGCATTACTTAATGTTTACAGTGCTCCAGAATATTTAGATTGGCCCTTTTTTGTATTGGATGTTTATCTTTATTTTTGCACATTTTAGCAAATAAGCAATACTTTCACTTTTGTTGAAATGTTTACACTGTTGTTACAGAATATTTTGTTTTGCACTTTTTTGTATTGGATGTTTATCTTTATTTTTGCACATTTTAAAGCAAAATAAGCAATACTTTTACTTTTGAAATGCTTATACTATTGCAGAATATTAAGATTTGCACTGGATGTTGACTTTTATATTTGCACATTAAAAAGCAAATAAGCTACTTTTAATTTTGTTAAATGTTGAAAGTTTTAAATGTTTACATTGTTACAGAATATTTAGTCATGTTGTTGTCAATGTTGACTGAGTGGCCATACTTCTTTTTTTTTGTAAATAAAAGCCATGCCTTTTGAAAAAACGGGCCTACATTTATTTTTTCATCTTCATTTTGAATAAAAAAATAATCGGTAAAAGGAAAAATAATCTATAGATTAATCGGAAAAAATAATCTATAGATTAACCGATTAATCGAAAAAATAATCTATAGATTAATCGATAGAAAAATAATCGTTAGCTGCAGCCTTAGTGCATTCGCTTTTGTTTTTTTCTCTGCTCCTTTTGTTGTTTTTTTCCTTCTCTCCCTGTGAGCGCGCTTTGTTTTCTTAAATATCATTTTATTCAGTCTGCCTCGCGTCTGTTGCTTCTTGTGCTCACGCCGCTAATCTGCCTCCCAGATTGTGACAATTAAAGCCAATTTGTCCTTTCACAATGCAACCACATTGGCAGGTATCCGATTAATCTGATATAAAGCCACATTCAGATAAGATTTTACTTTTTTTTTTTTTACAAATTGGTCCAGAAAGAAGGAAAATCCTAAGCATAAGATTTGGCTTTGAAACATCACATTTCAGCAGCATTAGTAACATTTACGGCTATGATACAGCAAACTGCAATATGACATTTGATTGATTGATTGAACCTTTTATTAGTAGATTGCACAGTACATATTCCGTACAATTGACCACTAAATGGTAACACCCGAATAAGTTTTTCAACTTGTTTAAGTCGGAGTCCACGTTAATCAATTCATGGTAAGCATGACAAGCATTAATCTGTCAAAGAAAGTATCTTTTTAGATCATTGAAACAAGTGCACAGAGACAAGCTCACTATGGGCAAAAAAATAAGAGTGTGTGGTGGGTAGGAACAGGAGGCCTTCTGTCCTGGTTGAAATCCAAACAGAGGAAATGAAGGGGCGGAGTTGTACAAGAAGAACCTTGCGGTACAAATCAATAAAAGCTAAACTGGATTCACCAACACTAAAGCTCTTTCTTTTGCACACTGTTCTCCCAAAAGAAAATACTTTTGACTCTTCTGCTTGTACATACTCAGATTGTATTTACATAGTGTAAGACAAGTGACGATTTTTTTAAAGGAGTGTTGTATGAGATTGCGAAAAATATAGTATAATATAAAAATGTCTATCATAATATATAACTATTAACATATTTTTAACATCTGTGCTGCAGCTAATGTAACAGCTGTAATACTGCTGCTTTGCGGGAGCTTTTTTCTGTTACTTGAAAGGACTTTACAGCATTGGACAGAGAGCACAATGGAAGCTTAACCAACAAAACGGCGGTATAGCTCGGTTGGTAGAGTGGCCGTGCCAGCAACTTCAGGGTTCCAGGTTCGATCCCCACTTCCACCATCCTAGTCACTGGGCAAGACATTTTACCCACCTGCAAAAACTCTTGTGGATGTACTACCAGTCTGTGGTTGCCAGTGTTCTGTACTACATCGTAGTGTGCTGGGGGGGGCAGTATATCTAAGAAGGACAGCTCCAGACTGGAGAAACTGATCAGGCAGGCCGCTTCTAAGATCGGAATAAAACTGGACTCACTGGTGACGGTGGCAGAGAAGAGGACTGTGGAAAAACTAGTGAGCAGCCTGGATAATGCCAGTCACCCTCTGCATACCGGTATCAGTAGCCAGAGGAGCCTGTTCAGTGCTAGACTGCTTCATCCCAAGTGCAGGACTTATAGACTAAAACACTCCTTAGTCCCACACGCCATTAGACTGTACAACTCCTCTCTGGGGGGGAGGGGGGTACTAGGATGACAGGGGATGCAAAAAAATAACAGTGTAATACTTTTTCATAACATGGTCACTACTGCCTAGTTTCTCTTGTTATATTCTTATTTTACTGTTATATTTTTATTGTCATTGTTGCTTTTTATTTTTATTCTTATTGTAATATTTTTCTATTTTGTTTCAATTTATACCCCCATTATTTACTTTTTACTTTTTAAAAAAACTTGATCAAACATTTGCAAGTAGATATTGTGCATAAAGATATTTAGTTTGTTTTGTATTGAAATTGCTGACTTCGTGATGTCTTTTGTATTTGTGGTTGTGTTATTTGAGAGTAACTCTTCCGATCACACCTTGTTTAATACATGTAGCGCTAAATTTAAACAATAGAGGGCGACGACACCTTAGGTTTAGTGTGAAAAGTCACATACAGTGTGTGCAATATTTGGTGTGTAAATGTTGCGTAATATCTATATGTGTAAACATTTGCAGTTTATATTTTCAGTCTTACAAACTTAAAAGAAGGAAGAAGTGTAAAAAAATAAAACTATGGAAGGAAAATAATTCAAAAGAAGGAACATCAAACCTCAACAAAAACTGGAGCTTCTGTTTCTTAATGCTTTTAACTAGCTGCACACGCTGGAAACGAGTAGTGAGGGCAGATTAATGAGTTTATTGACAGTGCAGTGTGAAAGCTAATGTGTTTACTTTGCAATTAAGTAAACTAAGTCTCAAAAAAATATAACCTGCGGAGGCACTTTCTGACGAAACATCCACCTTTCGATCTTCCCTGAGCCCTTGGGCTCTCAAAACTGCGGCCCTCTTCATTATTAGTGATGGGATCGGCAGTTCTTTTGACTGTACTGAATCACTAGAATCAGTTCCTTAAATTGAGTCGTTCAAAAAATTTGTTCACCGAAACCCCCCCCCCCCCAAAAAAAAAATAGGAGGGGGGGGGCGTGCATAGTACAGTACAGTGCAGACATTCACGGGAGAAGCAGCAAATAGGGTGAACGCGAGTCCCTACACAGCTCTGTGCATGCAGTACACCAGGCAGTGAGTGACTGACACAGCGCCACAGTCAGCACAGTTCAGTACGTGAACCTGAATCACTTCTGCAGCAGCAGTTCTGTGTGCAGGTCGGCGAATCATGAGTCAGTCAGTAACAGCTTCCCCAGCGGCAGATCTCGGTGTGTGTCAGTTTGCGAACGACACAAGCCCTCAGCACCCAATGAACGACACGCACAGTGACTGAACGAGAGCCTCAATGTGACGTCCTCCTCCGCGACACAGTCAGTTGTCTGTGTCAGTAGGTTCGCGAGTCCTGATTCTGAATGAGTGAGTGAGTGCAGCGTGAACCTGAATCACGTTCGTGAACGGCAACACTACCGCCCCTCCCCCTCGCGTCGCTGCTGCTCAGCCTTGCCCTGCCTGCACTGAGTTTCTTTCGGTCTCCTCTACTCTCATAACTTTATGTGTTGAGATAATGGGGACGGGGCGCGTGTGTGTGTTTGTTTTCATGTGGCTTGAGTCAACATTAACCGTTAGCTTGGAGAATGAATGGAGAACGGATGCCAATGGCATGAAACATATCCCCGCGACGGGAGGAGAATCACTCGCGGCATTGGGGCAAGCAGAGCAGAGAGCGAGAGCGTTGTCGTTCACTGAGTGATTCATGTCGTTAATCCGCGGTGAACGAATCGTTCGCTCAGTCCCTCCCCCCGCCCCCATGATGAGTAGCTGGCTGCATCGTTCGCCGACGTCGAGGGTTCAGTGAGTCACAGAATGCGCCAGTTCCACTCATACCGGCATGGTCGCGGCGGAGCTCAACTGAGAAAGGAACGAATCAGTTCATGAAGTGATTCGGTTCAGTACGTTCACTCAAAAGATTCGTTCATTCGAACGAAATCGTTCGCGAACGACACAACACTATTCATTATGCAGTTGAAAATACCTGCTCTATGACAAGCAGTTCAGCAGATATTGAGAGATTACAGATGACTTTTCTAAATTCCTATTTGTAGACATGGCTCAAGTATGTAGAAAGTTGAAAAGTAGGGCTGGTACTAACATTTAGGGGTGTAAAAATAATCGTTTTCCAATTAATCGCGATTCTTATTTGTAATGATTCTTAATCGATTAAAAAAAAAAATCAACAATCGATTTAAAACAAAAAATAAAAACATTTCTAAAAAATCTGTTTAGTTTTTTAAATCTGTCCTGTCCAGCCACTGAGGCAAATCATATTGTTGATGTAGATGATCATACCTGTGGTACAGATTTACTTTAGAAAAGAGAAGTGTTGGATACTTCACTTGCCTTATTTGTATTTGACATTATTAGCGACCCCGAAAAGGACAAGCGGTAGAAAATGGATGGATGGATAAATGTTTGGGTAAATTTTTTTTAAACAAAACCAGTTTTCTTTTAAATAATATACAAATGTATTAGAGCTGTTTATTTTATTGAGAAATGTAGTTAATCATAGAACTGGCACCCAATGTTATTAAAAGTATTGATTTTGAATCGAGAAATCTATACCGAAACGAATCGTTACCCCCCAAGAATCGAATCGAATCGTATGGTGCCAAAAGAGTCATTACCCTACTAACAATACGTTTTATTGTTGTTGTTTTTTTTAATTGTCTCATCTTTTTTATATATATATATATATATACACAGTATGTATATATATATATATATATATATATATATATATATATATATATATATATATATATATATATATATATATATATATATATATATATATATATATATACTGTATATAAATGAATGCCAATCTTGCTCATATATATATATATATATATAAATATATATATATATATATATATATATATATATATATATATATATATATATATATATACAGTATATATATATATATTTTTATATATATATATATATATATATATATATATATATACAGTATATATATATATATTTTTATATATATATATATATATATATATATATATATATATATACAGTATATGTATATATATATATATATATATATATATATATATATATATATATATATATATATATATATATATATATATATACAGTATATATATATATATATATATATATATATATATATATATACAGTATATATATATTAGGGCTGTCAAAGTTAACGCGTTAAAGGAATTTACAGTTAACGCGGTATTAACGGCAATAATTTTTTTAACGTGCGATTAACGTTTTCGACCCTCAGCTCGTTCCGTATTTTGGGGACATGTGTAATGGCGTCTAGTTACTGTTGAGCCACAGGCTCGAAAATAGCTAGCAGAACTGCACAAAGAAAGGGGGACCTTATGGAAATCTCAGATCCAAAGCCATGGCAAGTCGTTGTGAAGAAAAGCTTCACGTCCTTGTTTGAATTACAGTTAAGTGCATTTCTAACGTAAAATTTAGATTGTTACTTAAATATCCGGTTTGGCGGCTTCAAAATAATAGCACTACGCTTCACATTCGGTTTAACCAAAAAAACAGCGAAAAATCTTCTTACAGTACGATCATGCTATTCTGTTATTCTGTGATATTTCTACTTAAATGTTTTTTGGCAGATAGAAATTAATTGTATTGTAATGGCAGCGGCGATAATGGAGGAAGACTCTTTGAACAAACTCTTCTTGTTCTTCGCTACCACTGAGACTAGGTTTGCCTGCCACTGCCCTCTGCAGCCCACATCGGGTAATTACAGTTGCAGGGCTCGAATTTAACTACGGCAACTGCGGCAACTGCCGCGACCCGCCTTCGTCATTTGCCGTAGTGCCCTAAAAAAATTGACCAAGATCTGCAGCAAGAACATGCCGTGACCGCCCTTGACTTTTTACTTCTTAATGAACTGGGGACGTAACGCTAAACGGTATAATGATAATTTGCGATAAAATTCCAGGCGGTTAGTATTACCGTCTAATTTTTTAATTACAGAAAACCTGTCATTTATTAATGTATTTTAGGCAACACGAAGTCAGGCGCATGCGCACTAGCGTCGTTTGGCTTGATAATCATGGCGGACTAACTACACAGACTTTGCTCTGGAGATTTCCCCTCGGCGTAAAAGGAGCCAAGCGCTTGGTTAAGTATCCTTTTCCCTCGCTTCCCGTCGTGCGTTTAAGAGCGCACTGCTGTGTTTATGGAGACAGGTTTGGACAATAGTAGAGACAGACGCACTTGTCCCCACACTAAAAGTATACAGCGAAGGAGAAAACTATTTGATGTTGCTTTTATTTTCTCAATACAGCGTTCATCAGCTGCTGTGACAGAGTTAACGTGAAGAAACATGCAGCAGGTGATGTGTCGTGAACGCTGTCACAACTTGTTTATAAAGTCTTTACTGAGATGATCACTCCTTTATTGAACTGCAAACTGTATCAGGGTTCAAATAACATCAGTACTATAAAATGTTCTGTCATCTCATCGAATTGAACGCAGGCTGTGAAGATTGTGTATTTGATGTGCGAGGTATCACTCCTCTTTATTTTTTTTGGCCAACCTGTTGTACTGAAACACATGGAGGCGTTGGAGAAGAACAAGGCTTGTTTATTAGACTTCATCTTCATTAGCCAAATTGCCTTGTGTTTTATATTGATATCAAAAAGGAAAGACCATGTTTTGTTTTTTTTACACTACTTGTGTTTTGTTAAGTCACAAAAGGTATTACTTCAAAAACCATTCATGTGACACAGCATTTTGTTAATGTTTTATTGTGTAGAGTTAATTCCTATAGGACAGGGGTCACCAACCTTTTTGAAACCAAGAGCTACTTGTTGGGTACTGATTAATGCAAAGGGCTACCAGTTTGATACACACTTAAATAAATTGCCAGAAATAGCCAATTTGCTCAATTTACCTTTAACTCTATGTTATTGTTAATAATTAATGATATTCATCTTTGTGGAAACACTGATCATCTTAATGATTTCTCACAATAAATATATATAGAAACAGATAAATATCAATATGTAACACTTTATTTTTATATTTTCTCTAAGTGCACATTTTTCAAATTGAACATTTTCAAATGATGACTTCTAAGACAATCTTGTCAAATCACAATACCCCATTTTAACTAGCTAGCCACTAACATTTTTTAACAAATCATGAATTACTTTGCACCATGTTTGTACAAATAACTCATGTAAAATACAAAAGTCAACTCTCCAATTTTTAAATAAATCATGTCACACTTTGAACTGGACACCAAATCTGTTATCTGTTTCTTTGTCAGTTACTGAAGACCAAGTCTTTAAAATATTTTCTTGGATTTTCAAATTCTATTTGAGTTTTGTCTCTCTTAGAATTAAATGTGTCGAGCAAAGCGAGACCAGCTTGCTAGTAAATAAATACAATTTAAAAAATAGAGGCAGCTCACTGGTAAGTGCTGCTATTTGAGCTATTTTTAGAACCGGCCAGCAGGCTACTCATCTGGTCCTTACGGGCTACCTGGTGCCCGCGGGCACCGCGTTGGTGACCCCTGCTATAGGACATATTTCTGCTCAAACTCTTAATAGATCTGTCCCGATACAGCATCTACATGTACACATAAATGTACATGACTTAAAAAAAATAATAATAATTTAAATAAATACCTCCCTCTATCAAAATGCAAAAATAGAGATAAAGGCATCATAAAATGACAAAAAGCTGACAAGTTTACAATAATAATGAATAAAAAAGTTATACATATATATATATATATATATATATATATATATATATATATATATATATATATATATATGTATATATATTCGATTTATATATATAACTTTTATACATATATATATACATATATATATGTATAAAAGTTTTTAAAAAATATATAATCGATTTATATATATAACTTTTATACACACATATATATATATAAAAGATATATGTATAAATCCATTATATATATATATATATATATATATATATATATATATATATATATATATATATATATATATATATATATATATATATATATATATATATATATATATATATATATATATATATATATATGTATAAAAGTTATATATATATAAATCGATTATATATATATTTTTAACTTTCATACATATATATATATACATATATATATAATATATATATGTATAAAAGTTAAAAATATATATACAATCGATATATATAATCGATATATAATCGATATATATACATATATATATATATATCGATTATATATATTTTTTAAACTTTTATACATGTATATATATATATATATATATGTGATATGTGTGTATAAAATGTATATATATAAATCGATTATATAACTTTTATACATACATATACATATATATACATATATATATATACATATATATATATATATATACATATATATATATATATATATATATGTATAAAAGTTATATAATCGATTTATATATATACATTTTATACACACATCACATATATATATATATATATGTATAAAAGTTATATAATAGATTTATATATATACATTTTATACACACATATATATATATATATATATATATATATATATATGTATATATATATATATATATATATGTATATATATATATATATATATATATATGTATATATATATAAAACACTTTTTTATTCATTATTATTGTAAACTTGTCAGCTTTTTGTCATTTCATGATGCCTTTATCTCTATTTTTGCATTTTGATAGAGGGAGGTATTTATTTGATTTTTTTTTTGATTTTTTTTTAAGTTATGTACATTTATGTGTACATGTAGATGCTGTATGTGTGTGCATGCATGCTTTGAAGCCCCTGCCTCGAAAGAAAATAATGTTTGCCTTGGTGCCCTAAAATATGAGCCCTCCTTTCAGGCAACGGTTGCTTTGACCTTAAAAAGTTAAAATTCAAGGCCTGCATATATAGTGTTAAGAAAAAAATGATATCGTCATATATATCGAGACATAAAAATACCATTATCAGAATACACATTTTTGTCCATATGGCACAGCACTTGTCGCAAGTGGCTAGAGCTGTATTTTTAGTAAAGCTGAATCACAATTATGCCCCTTATCCCTTAATCTTACCCCTTAAAACTGAGGGGCAAGATGAAGTGGTAAAATATATACCACTAAGAAATAAGACAGCACCTGTTTCCTGTTACCTTATCACCTGAAGTTGTTTGAAGGCTGAGACGTAGGCAGTAAACATACTACACTACGATGTACTACATTACATCACAGTTATTGGACAGATACCAAGCTTTAAAAAGTGTCACAGTATTCAAAAGTAACAATATGTAAATTTGCTGTGTTAGTTTGTCGTCATGACAAGCAATTTTAAAATAGACAAACAATTCTAAACATGGCTGATGTAAATTTTAAAAGTAGATAACTGTCTGAGCTGTCATTCATTAAATGTAGTAAATTGTTATGAAGTCTGTTTGCTGCTACAATAGTCTGACATTGTAGTAGCTACAGCCACTTTAGCTTGGTGGTATGATGATCGATTTTAAAACAAAAAACTAATTCCAAACACAAGGAGTGTAAGTCATTAATTACTGTGAAAATCAGTAATGCTTATAATTACTTCCATTGATTTATGTGCTTTCTGCTCAGTCTTCTCATTAACAGTTGGTTTGAAGTGCATGTGGTCGGGGACCACACTTGGTTTCAAGGGCTATAAACCCCTTTGACACTTAGCCCTTTCTCTTCGCTATTACAGGAGAATTGGGACACCACTTGCTTGACGTGTACGCGCAAAGCTGAGGACCAACAGCTAAGACAAGTAGCAAGAGGGAGAATTTAGATTAAGCCCAAGGATTTTAATAGTCAATTCTGATTTGTTAGATTTTGCTTATAGTCGACGGACTGATTGTCGAAGGTTGTTATATTTTTTGTTAAGAGAACAGTTAACGGGGATCCCCACAAATAAAACATATCATTTGTGACTTTTTCCACCTCAAAGAAAAAGGCTTAAATATTCACAAACACAAACACAGCAGCGATTGGACTGTTTAGTGAGGTCCTCGGGTGTCGGTTTTGGCTCTGGCATGGCGCCGAGAACACAATCAAACTCTACTATCTACAAGAAGTAAAAGTTGTAACAAGGTTTCTGTAGGTGCACGCAAGGTGCATGGAAGGATCATTAATGTTGCCAGAGGGGAGCAGTGAGGGAGGCCTCTTGAACAAGCAAACTGGTTAAAGCTACACATCCTGTGGGTGGACCCACGCACTGCGTATGAATTCTGGCGAGTCCCACCAAGGCCTCCGACAATTTGACTGGGACGTTGATAGTGGAATCAGACTCCTCCGAATTGAATTGCCGATGACTCTAAGACACCCCTCAAATCGAAATTAATCAAAACAAAACCTTGTGAAAATCAAAATGTTATCAATTTAGAGAAATTGGCTACGATACCCAGCCATAGACAGAACTTAGCGCCCATTACTGTCTCTTTAAAAAAAATGTGTGTTAAGCACACCGTTTGCTGCTATTACTACTACTACTCTTTACTACTGACTACATCAGCGTCTTGTAGACCATTTACTATGTCAGTGAAGTACACGAGGCATTTATTTTTTGGCTCCTCCAAGAGGTGACTCAATGATCAAAGTTTAGAGCGGGAAAAAATATTTGTATCGTACCTTAATCCAAATCGTCACCAATATAATTCACCGGTTTTATTTATTTTGCTTATACATAACCCCTTTACAAAAGGTATGTCTAAATTGATTTAGCATTTTCTTAATCCTGTAATAAGAACATCTCTTTGGCAAAAGTACTCAAATTCCGAGGCAATGTAGGGTTTAAATGAAAAGTCAGAGTGATTCTAAAAGCCTGGATGGGCTGATGAGGTGCTCACGGCAAGGATGTAAGTACTTGAAATTACTTAAAGACAGAAAGGGAGACAGACTGACACAAATATGTTTTGCTGCTCTGTCTATGCTTCAGCATGTAGCCCGCAGATGTAGACTTTAGAGTGTTCATCCTCAGAGAAGCTTCACAATATCCCAGACAGTCTGGCCGGCAATGGAGGAGAGATATGGATGAAGACTACATTCAGACAGCAGAGTGCCAGGGAGGAGCGGAGAGGGAATCTCACATCTCATTCAGGAGGAGGGGAAAAAAGAAACGGAAGGCTCATTGTGAATCAGCGGGGCCATTTCTCACATTCAGCCTCCAAGTTTTCTTTGCTTGACAGCCCCTCTGAGATACATGCAGACATCGAGAGCGAAAGCAGGCGAGAACAAGGGTGGAAGAAAAAAATTAGGAGAATGCGAGGGAGCCGCTGGAGGAAAGGACAAGAGAAGAGTGATGGATTGAGATAGTGCTGCGAGTGAAGACACCGAGAGATTGCCATCATCATTTTGAACAATGAGTCACTGATAGAAGAGGCCTGTCGCTGTGTTTCCAATCCAGCTGAGTGAAGAGCAAGGAGTCAGGGGGCCTGTCGCCCATCCGCCCACCTGCCAGGGCCTCAGTCATGCTTTTAGCATCTGCCAAACCTAAGGACGTTTGGTGCCATGTGCTTTTCACTGTGACGTTAGTCAGTCACAGAGAGAACTTCTGTTCCATTCCTCCAGCCGAACAGGGTTTAATGCCCCCCATCCCTCCTCCTCCTTTACACACTCAGTCATGTAAACAATCCCAGTGTGTGTGATAAGTGAGCGACACGCCGGCTCCCTAAGCCCCCCCACATCCACTGCAGCTGTGGGTCGGACGACAGCTGACACCAAGCTGTGTGATGTGAGCAAGCAGTCGTTCTTATTTCTTTCACCACCAGGTTTGCCTTCCCTTCTTCTGGGTTTCCAAGAAGCAGACCTGTAATTTTCACAGCTGCATCTCAGGCGTGGTGCCAAGGCAGGCCAAGCAAAGTACGACTGTGTGGTAATGGCTAATGGCTTTGAGAGACTCTAAGTGCAGTGCTCGTTCAAATCAAGAAACTGATCAGGGGTTTGATTCAAGGATTTCTGCTGTAAAGCCACGTTTACAACAACCACTCAGTCTAATCTGGCTGGTCTTTCCAACATGGGGTGTTCACTGGGAAGATAGATAGATAAATAAATCGATAGATGTGTCAACTGAGGTACACAATTCTGACAATCAACATCAAGCAAGTACTGCATAGTATTATTCGTTGCAGAAATAAGTACTACATGGCATTTATAGGGTGTTTACACAACGTGTCGGGTGAAAATGCAAGTTTTGTTTCATTTCGGCTGAAATTGTGTTTCAATGCCTGAAAAAGTCACGGCTGTTAAGTGTAAAACTACTATTCAGCTACCCAGCCGCTACACTACAGTACCTTAGTCTGCACGGGCTCTGAGGGGAGGCACTTTAAAACCAAGATGTAGCTAAACATTTGCACACCAAGCAAGCAGCAGAGACGAGCTATCGCTAGCTGCTATGCTAAGTCACTAACAGAAGTAAACAACATAAACAGATGAGATTGGTGATAAAGTCGCTACAGGGAGAGACATAGGTTCTAAAGGAAATTGGTGTATGTGTAAATAAAGCTGTTGTCCAAAGCATTAATAACTCCGGAATCGAATAGTCCGCAGCGCACCAGCATTTAATAAAACATGTTGATGCGCAGCACGTCACTGCATGTCGTAGTGTGTCAAAGAGAAACCTCCGTAAACACACAAGGGGCGGGGGTGAGCCAAAGAGGATGCCCCGTCAGGCACAGAGAAGAGCAAACGCCCTAATAAAGGCGCATCAAAAGCGGCATTGTCTCAAATATATACCACTTTCTAAAATATACCGGTATTATACTTAATATATCACGCAGCCCTAACATAGAGCATATGTGCCCCATCATTACGAGCCAGTGGTTAAAGTCAGTGACTAGCTGTTTTTTCTAGTTCATCTATATCTTAAGGGCTTTCAAACAAGCCCCTGATTGTCGAAATTATGGAAAGTACCTATGTTAACAACCTGTGCATTAAGTGTGAAATACTAAACCACACTTTTTTCCTGGCGCATACCCTGCTGTACTAACTTGCAACAATAGAGCAATAGTGAATTTTCTGCTGATTTGCTCATTATCTTTTTGTTTTTGACTGTGCAAGTGGGACATCTCAGGCACATGGCTAATTTAAATATGATTTGCCTGGCTAAATGGGGTGAGGTTAAGTTTAGGTCAATTCCACTTTGACTGGGATGTACAAAAGAAATGTGCTTGTATTAATGCGTGTGCACATTGTAATACATCGAATTTGTTTAGATTTTTCTGACATTTTCTGGATTTGAGCGTAGACTACATCATTTTTTAGTAGGAAAGTCGTGCAAGTCTTAATACATGAGGCTTTAGCTCTACTCGCATTAATCGTGTGACATGCCTTTATTATGCATGCCGGGGCTTTTGACTTTGTGGATTTATTTGTCTTGAATTTGTCTATTAAAAGTGAGGGTTATCATGTACAGCGATTAAGCACCTATCACATTAGTAGTTCAATAACTCGTCTACACCGTTTGAGAGTTTAAAGTCACAAATGTTTTTTCATAACTATTTTGATAAATACAGGTGGTCCCCTGGTTTTACAAGGTGTTGTGATTACTCAGCACGAGCCAGTTACCGGTTTTAAGGTATACCCGGTATTAAAAAGTGATGGTTTCAAAACCACTGAAATATTATTTTATACCATCCGTACTAGGAATCAACCGATCATTGGCACGGCCGACAATAAGAATCAGCTTTTTTTTTAAATAGGTATAGTTTTATTTTTTTCTTTAATAAGGATAATGACTGGGAATATTTAATCTATATTATCACCATTGCTATCATTTCATATTTAACAATCATCAAACAAGGGTCTACCTTTTGTAATCGGATTGACCCATTCAAACTGGTCAGTTTTGCTTAGATGTAGTGTCCAGCATTGTCCCGCCCACAGGACCATCCGATTGGTTACACAAACTGCGCACGAGTAAGAGGCAGAGCCAATCAGACGCCGAAGTATTTTGCGTTGGTTACGTAAACCACAAACCAGTAAGAGGCAGAGCCGATCAGAAGCCAAAGTCTTTAACTGGCTTGTCAAACTCACCGTGGAGAAGGCGTACGGACGATGAGAGGCGGCCAATTTTGCTTCAAAACAAAACGTTGGATAAAACTAAGGTAACTTGTTGGTATTGCAGCATCAAACATATTTATCATCGGCACACATCAAGTTAAAAAATACCATCTTAAAGCGAAACATGTACTCGAGGATGGCGTTGACAGCGTTTTCAATCCTCTTGGCGACTTCTTTTGTAAACAGCTACAAGCGACAAATCTAATTACTTTTCCCGATGATATTGGAGACTTTTTGTGTCTTGGAAATTTTTTGGTGTCTTGGAGATTCTGAGGTGAAAGCAGGCAGCAGTCACCGTCCTCAGCAAACGGTGATGGCTGCTGCCGGCCAGCTGGTGCTGCTGCGCCAATAGCTACATGCTATCATGAATGCTAGCTAAATCGACAAGAAGCAGAGAAAAACGCTAAGCTGGCAAAATTTACTGACTCAATGTTTTTAACAAAAGTAGAACAGTTAGGTTAAACATATGCCTTTGCTAAATGGATAGCCACCGCATGCAGGACATCTAACACCTGTGAAAACCAAGTCCCGCAAGATGATGTTATTCATAGCACCACAGCTGATTCGTCATACAATACCTTGGACAGGCACAATTACAGCAAGGATAAAAGCACCTGTACTACACAAACAACAGCATCAACTTGCCTTTACAGACTGAATGTGAATGTATTTTGCTTCCTGGAGAGCATTGGACATCTGTAAGTAATCACAACGAGCTGGGATCGCATTGTACAAAAAAGAGATCAGCATTGTCATCTGAAAAAGGTAAACAAGCTTGTTTGTTTAAACAACTGTTAAAATTAAAGAAGAGTAAATGGTGCAGTATGTTAAGTTGTTTATGAGTGTGTTTAATACATTGTCAATTAGTAAGTAGAGCCTATTCCAGCTGCAGACAGGCTGGACAAGTCGCCACCTCATAAACCATCACTCAGACAATATATTTGAAGTCAGCGAAGCATCAGTTTGTGAGGTACAGTATTTATGTTATTAAAAGTTATATTGTTAGTTTACTTTCCTGAGACTATGTTTATACTGCAGGCCAAAGTGTCCCAAATCTGATTTTTTTCCAGCTGATTGTTTACTGTTTAGTAAAACGTGATTTTTATCAAACTCCAGTATAAACGCGCACAGGACCCAATGTGGCCACAATGTGGTCTCGACGTCACTTACGTCAATAATTTTAGAAAATTGTGGAAGTAAAGAAACAGATCTGTAGTTTGTAAACTGGCGTTTGTCACCAGTCTTATTAATTGGTACAACTTTTTCTATTTTCATTTTATCTGGGAATTGCCTGTTTGAAATGATAGGTTGCTGATATATGTTAAAGGTTCTGAAATCTCTTCAATAATCTTTTTTATCGTTTCCATATTAATGCCGTTACAATCAGTTGAGGTCTTGGATTCACCTTTTTTCACAATATTGATTATTTCCTCTTTTGTCACTGCTTGCTGTACATATCCTTCCAAGTCAGACCTACACTGTTTCAATGTCCATTTCTCAGATGATGCAATTGTTGATGACTGAAGTGCTGATATCAACCAAACCTAACCCCCCGGATTGTAAATAATGTAAATAATTCAATGTATATACTCTGATGGTTAACTTGTGTGATGATTGTATTATGCTGATAGTATGTATTTGTACCATGAATTGATTTACATGGACCTAAACAAGTTGAAAAACTTATTCGGGTGTTACCATTTAGTGGTCAATTGTAACGGAATATGTGCTGTACTGTGCAATCTACTAATAAAAGTTTCAATCAATCAATCAAAAACCTTCGAGAAACATAGAGTCGGGGTTTCTATCAATGGTGTCATTGAAGTCCTCAACTGACTCGGGATCTGGAATGTCCTCCAGATTTGGTCCAATGTTCACAAAGTACTTATTGAAGCTTTCAACTACTTCGTTCATATTGTCATTTTTTACATTTCCATCTGAGAAGTATTTAGGATAGTCCTTTTCAGCACCATTTTTAATAATGCTATTTAGGATGCCCCATGTTGCTCTCATATTGTTTTTGTTCCCGTCCAATAATTGACTGTAATATTATTATATACATGTTCGTAGTATGCCAGTTAGCTTGTTCTTATACGTTTTGTACTTGTTTTCTGCTTCTGTAGATCTTTGTGTTATAAATTTTCTATATAATGTATTCTTTTTGCAAGCATTTTTCAGTCCTTTTGTCATCCATGGTTGATTATTTTTCTTTTGCTTCTTACTAAGTTGTTTCAAGGGACAGTGTTTGTCATAAAGCATCATGAAGGTATTCAAAGAAACACCATATGCATCATCTACATAATTTTCACTGTAAACATTGACCCAACGTTGTTTTCTCAGATAATTTTTGAAAGCCGTCATACTTTGTTCTGTACATATTCTTCTAAATGTATTTTTGTCATCAATGTTCCTCTTCTTGTAGTTTCCGTCATAGGTTATGAAAACTGGCAGATGATCACTGATGTTGGATATTAGCAGGCCACTTGTGGTATTATTATCAAAATCATTAGTGAAAATATTATCAATAAGTGTGGCGCTGTGTAATATATTTGGGAGGGTTCTAATCTTTTAATGGCTGTTAGAGGAGACACGGACATCAGCGTGGATCTATGTGAGCTTTATTTTTCAACTCACATGTAAGCAAATGCGTCACAGCGTAAATTCCGGTCCTTCAACAATCTCTATTTCTTTGGATTTAAAATTTATATTCATATATTACATTCAGCCTATTGTTTGCGCACTATTGACAAGTGATGCACCGAAAATTTGGTCGTCTTAAATTGACTTTGCTCACCAAAACCGGATGCTGTGATGAAATATCCACTTCCGCTGGCGACTGCGTCTTTTCCCGCGCACACGAGTGACGTAGCTCGCCCAACGCTGACGAAAAAGTCTTATACGGGTCACATTTAGGTCGCATTGCATTTAGACTTAAGTGACATTTGAAAAGATCAGATTCCAATCGGATTGAGGACTACCTCCTGATGTGGCCTGAATCTGGTGCCAAAAGATTAGATTTGAAGCACTTTGGAGCGCTTAAACTGGCAAAAAAAATATGATCTGTGTCACTTGAGGGCAAAAAAAAATCTGATTTAGTGTGCAGTGTAAACGGGGGCCCAAGAAACAACATTTTCCAGACTGACATAAAAAATGACCACTGCTTCCCATAATGTAAAAGTTAAAAGACACTAAACTGTACACTATTGTTTTACGCTTGCTACACTGAATGTTTAAATTGTTACTTTAAAGCAGTTCTTCTCAAATAGTGGGGTGGGCCACCCTGTGGGGTAGGTTGCCGGTGGGGGGGTTGTGTTCAATTACAGTAAGCGTGTTTATCCTAAACATTCCTGCCACTTCATTTTACACACTATCGCATTTTTACCAAGCTTTTTTTGGACATATACCGCAATAAATTTGTACCGTGGCCTTAATACCGTGATAACATCGTACCGTGAGATTTTGATACCGTTACATCCCTAGTATTTCCATCTCCGTGCTTCACTCCCAGACACATACCTTAGTCACAGCCGGTTGCAGACTAAACACTGGCTAAAGCATATAGCGAAGAAACCAGCACTCAAGCAGAATTCAGAGCAGACTCAGCCTAAATGCCTTTAGGTAATGTTGCAATGTGCAAAAATGCCCGAACTTGATGCTAATTTACATTCAAATCTAATTTAAATCACCAAAAATGATTCCCGGGCACGGCCAACGCTGCTGCTCACTGCTCACCTCACCTCCCAGGGGTTGATCAAGGGTGATGGGTCAAATGCAGAGAATAATTTCGCCACACTTAGTGTATGTGTGTGACAATCATTGGTACTTTAACTTTAATTTTTCATTAGCTTTTCTCGGGAGCCAGAACACTGCCAGTAATATTTGGTATCCAAAAAAGTTGTTCACATTGTAGAAAAAGTTGTATTGGCAACAAATAAGTACAAACATTGAAAAAATACAATATTTTTGGTCGATGTTTTCGATGCCAATATTTATATTTTTATACACCTTTATTGTTTTTGTGTGTTTCAAAGGTTTTTATGATCGCTTCTCTTTTTTTCGATTTTGTTTCTTTTTTTTTCCGGTTTCGCTTCTTTTTTTTCCGGTATGAAAATAATGGCAGTGTCTCAGCGCGAGGGGCGGGCGCCTGTGGGCGGGGCTTATAACAAGTTTCCCCGGAAGCACTTTTACTGGACTGTAAAAACACTGTAGAAGAAGAAAGGAGGAACGATGGTGTCTAAATCAAAGTGTAAAAGTTATATAATATATATTTGTGTTAACCTTACTATACCTTGAGGATGTAGTATGAGCGGTACAGAAATTGATTATGTATTTTTAAATTATCCATGTTTGTCTCAATATAGCCGTGATATTTGGTAAAACTCCGTATGCAACAATACTTTATTACATTTCCACGTGGAGAGAAAAGAGCGACTGTAAAGCTGGTGTGACATAAGTAACCAATTTGTGTTAAAATATGAGACTTTGATTATCGTAATGTTGAGCGACCTCCGGCGGTTCATCCTCTTGTTCCTCTGGGAGAGAGCCGATCATAGCCAGGCTGTGGAGACAACTTCATGCACGGAACTTTTTTCAGAGTTTGGAAGTAAAACCTTACATCTGATCTATGTTTTTCTTTCTACGTTTACACCTAAATAGGTGGACTCATGTCTTATTGTATTGTATTGTCAAGTAGTATTTTGACTTGTATAAACAATATGCTGAAACTACCGCTATTGTGATTAATTCCCTGCCTTCATTGCAAATAATACAAAATATGGGTATACATTCAGATATCCTAAATGATATTCCACACAATATTTACATGTACATTTGAAAGTACAACATACACCATATTTTACAAATATTATCAAATGCTGAAGATACAAGTCCATGTCAGAAAACCAACAAATGTAGCTTAACTGCACCAATTTTGTGAAGAGAAGTGGTCAAAAATTCAACCAGAAGCTTGTGGATGGCTACCAAAAGGGCCTTATTGCATTGAAACTTGCCAAGAGACATGTAACCAAATATTAACATTGCTGTATGTATACTTTTGACCCAGCAGATTTGGTCACACTTTCAGTAGACCCATAATAAATTCATGAAAGAAACAAACTTCATGAATGTTTTTTTGTGACCAACAAGTATGTGCTCCAATCACTCTATCACAAAAAAATAAGAGTTGTAGAAATTATTGGAATATACTTGTATAGCGCTTTTCTACCTTTTTTAAGGAACTCAAAGCGCTTTGACACTATTTCCACATTCACCCATTCACACACACATTCACACACTGATTGCGGGAGCTGCCATGCAAGGCGCTAACCAGGACCCATCAGGAGCAAGGGTGAAGTGTCTTGCTCAAGGACACAGCGGACATGACAAGGATGGTAGAAGATGGGGATTGAACCAGTAACCCTCAGATTGCTGGCACGGCCACTCTCCCAACTTCGCCACGCCGTCCCCGAAACTCAAGACAGCCATGACATTATGTTCTTTACAAGTGTATGTAAACTTTTGATCGTGACTGTGTGTGTGTGTGTGTGTGTGTGTGTGTGTGTGTGTGTGTGTGTGTGTGTGTGTGTGTGTGTGTGTGTGTGTGTGTGTGTGTGTGTGTGTGTGTGTGTGTGTGTGTGTGTGTGTGTGTGTATCGATTAAATCGATTAAAATCGATTACCAAAATAGTTGGCGATTAATTTAGTCATCGATTCGTTGGAACTATGCTATGCGCATGCGCGGAGGCTTTTTTTTTTTTGTTTATTTTTTTGTTGTTGTTTTTTTTTGTTTTATAAACCTTTATTTATAAACTGCAACATTTACAAACAGCTGAGAAACAATAATCAAAATAAGTACAAAAACAGTACAAAACAGCTCCAGGACGGCGCTGAGGCTACGTCTCATGAGGTGGCGTAAGCTAGCCAATGATGTGTCATGTGCAGCTCACGTGACGACGTTGTCTCCTTTGCTGGAAAAATTCGAAAAATGGCGCAGGAAAACACTACCGATAGTTTAGCGGAGAAACATCTTGAGGTTATTGCTTCAATGGAGAAAAGTGTACGACCTAAGTCGTCAAAAGTGTGGGAACACTTCACTTTAAAGACTTCAAAGAAGACCGTTTCCTGCAAAATGGCACGGAAGTACAATATTGCATCAGGAGCACCTGCAAAAGGAAACATGTTGGAGCCATGGATGAAGGGAGGAACTCACAGTACGTAACTTTTTAAGTCCATAGTGGCAACAAGCATTCATGAGTTCAGCTTTTTTGTGAGTTACGTTAAAGTTATGCTTTTGTTGCAACGCGGGGCTGATAATGTGTCTCCGGCACATTTGACTCCGTTTTGAGAGGGAAAACGCACGGTTACCAATTTCGAAATAAACGTAACGGACATAAATATCTCAGATTGGTTTCATAATGGATCAATGTAGCCGGGCTGATAAAGCTATATAAATCTATTTAGATTTGAGTGACGCTTTAGTATAACTAAACGTTATGAAGGTGCTGGAATATTTCATGCTATTATTTAGAGGCAGCCTAAAATGAATCCTTTATTATTCACAACAGAAACGTGTACAAGATCTGATTCAGTTCTGATGAGTTACATTTCTGTGTTATTGTTGGTGTATGCTGCACCCCCAATGTCCACAACATGGTGCCAGTATGCTGTTTTTTTTTCCAATAAAATACTGGAAAGGATAGAAATGTAGTTTGTATCTTTTATCCGATTATTAATCTATTAATCTAAGTAATAATCGACAGATTAATCGATTATCAAATTAATCGTTAGTTGCAGCCCTAATATATATATATATATATATATATATATATATATATATATATATATACACACTACCGTTCAAAAGTTTGGGGTCACATTGAAATGTCCTTATTTTTGAAGGAAAAGCACTGTACTTTTCAATGAAGATAACTTTAAACTAGTCTTAACTTTAAAGAAATACACTCTATACATTGCTAATGTGGTAAATGACTATTCTAGCTGCAAATGTCTGGTTTTTGGTGCAATATCTACATAGGTGTATAGAGGCCCATTTCCAGAAACTATCACTCCAGTGTTCTAATGGTACAATGTGTTTGCTCATTGGCTCAGAAGGCTAATTGATGATTAGAAAACCCTTGTGCAATCATGTTCACACATCTGAAAACAGTTTAGCTCGTTACAGAAGCTACAAAACTGACCTTCCTTTGAGCAGATTGAGTTTCTGGAGCATCACATTTGTGGGGTCAATTAAACACTCAAAATGGCCAGAAAAAGAGAACTTTCATCTGAAACTCGACAGTCTATTCTTGTTATTTATTTACCAAATTTGTAAACAATGGCATAACATACATATACACACAGGGTCGATTGCCAGGGTTAATGTGGTCAACATATATAAAATAAAAACTAAATAAGATAAGGCTCAGAATGGTTTTTTAACAAATCCTTTCTACATATAATGTGCTTTTTTTGATTGATTGATTGAGACTTTTATTAGTAGAATGCACAGTGCAGTACATATTCCGGACAATTGACCACTAAATGGTAACACCCCAATAAGTTTTTCAACTTGTTTAAGTCGGGGTCCACGTTAATCAACATTAAACTGCCTCAAGTTGCCCCCCCCCCAGCCTGGCTAACTTGGCAGTAAGAGGATATATGGGCTCATTGTTCTTCCACCATAGAAGTGGGTCAAAATCTACTTTTTAATGCAATATGGACTTATATCTGCTGCTATAAAAACATTTGTTATTGCTTTAGCCCTGCCTGACTCGCCGAGGAGAGGCTGCTTGATTGCGGTGGTGACGCTTCAAATGGGTTAGCATGTGTTATGAGAGTAGCGTATGTGTGTGTGTGGCCCTTTAATATGTGACAGCATGTGAGGTGAGTGTGCGGGTGAGCGAGGTGAGGGAGCGGTAGCTGAGTGCGGGGAGTGGCTAGTGTTTTGTTGCATTGGCTGTGTGCAAGACCTCAATAAAGCCACGATTTGCAACTAATCGCCAGACTCGTCATTTACCCTGGAGTCCGGAGCTGTGGAGACCCACTGCCGGGTAGAGTGAAGGGTGTTGCCCCCGAGAATACATCGGCCCTGGAGGAGTGTCTCCCCTGCGCTCCTCGACTACGGGCTGGGAGCCAGAAGCAGGAAAGGTGCAACACATGTTTGACGTGTTGTCAGAAGCAGCTGCTGAACAATGTCGGCAAACCTCCGTCCTCCATTGTTGTATCGCGCAGCCAAAGTGTTCCCAAACGGGAGATCTTAACGAGGCAGGAGGGTCTTCCAGCTCTGGCTTTTACATGTTGTCCTAGCCCGGTCGCTGCTAGCATGTGCACTCGTTCGGTACACCTCCGAACCAAACCGAAACCCCCGTACCGAAACGGTTCAATACAAATACACGTACCGTTACACCCCTAATATATATATATATATATATATATATATACAGTATATAAATATATATACACAGTATATATATATATATATATACATATATATATACACAGTATATATATATATATATATATATATATATATATATATATATATATATATATATATATATATATATATATATATATATATATATATATATATATATATATATATATATATATATATATATATATATATATATATATATATATATATATATATATATATATATATATATATATATATATATATATATACAAACCCCGTTTCCATATGAGTTGGGAAATTGTGTTGGATGTAAATATAAACGGAATACAATGATTTGCAAATCATTTTCAACGCATATTCAATTGAATGCACTACAAAGACAAGATATTTGATGTTCAAACTCATAAACTTTATTTTTTTTTTGCAAATAATAATTAACCTAGAATTTCATGGCTGCAACACGTGCCAAAATAGTTGGGAAAGGGCATGTTCACCACTGTGTTACATGGCCTTTCCTTTTAACAACACTCAGTAAACGTTTAGGAACTGAGGAGACACATTTTTTAAGCTTCTCAGGTGGAATTCTTTCCCATTCTTGCTTGATGTACAGCTTAAGTTGTTCAGTACCCGCACTCTTTTACTATGAAGCCATGTTGATGTAACACGTGGCTTGGCATTGTCTTGCTGCAATAAGCAGGGGCGTCCATGGTAACGTTGCTTGGATGGCAACGTATGTTGCTCCAAAACCTGTATGTACCTTTCAGCATTAATGGCGCCTTCCCAGATGTGTAAGTTACCCATGTCTTGGGCACTAATACACCCCCATACCATCACAGATGCTGGCTTTTCAACTTTGCGCCTATAACAATCCGGATGGTTCTTTTCCTCTTTGGTCCGGAGGACACGACGTCCACAGTTTCCAAAAACAATTTGAAATGTGGACTCATCAGACCACAGAACACTTTTCCACTTTGTATCAGCCCATTTTAGATGAGCTCAGGCCCAGCGAAGCCGACGGCGTTTCTGGGTGTTGTTGATATACGGTTTTTGCCTTGCATAGGAGTTTTAACTTGCACTTACAGACGTAGCGACCAACTGTAGTTACTGACAGTGGGTTTCTGAAGCGTTCCTGAGCCCATGTGGTGATATCCTTTACACACTGATGTCGCTTGTTGATGCAGTACAGCCTGAGGGATTGAAGGTCACGGGCTTAGCTGCTTACGTGCAGTGATTTCTCCAGATTCTCTGAACCCTTTGATGATATTACGGACCGTAGATGGTGAAATCCCTAAATTCCTTGCAATAGCTGGTTGAGAAAGGTTTTTCTTAAACTGTTCAACAATTTGCTCACGCATTTGTTGACAAAGTGGTGACCCTCGCCCCATCCTTGTTTGTGAATGACTGAGCATTTCATGGAATCTACTTTTATACCCAATCATGGCACCCACTTGTTCCCAATTTGCCTGTTCACCTGTGGGATGTTCCAAATAAGTGTTTGATGAGCATTCCTCAACTTTATCAGTATTTATGGCCACCTTTCCCTACTTCTTTGTCACATGTTGCTGGCATCAAATTCTAAAGTTAATGATTATTTGCACAAAAAAAAATGTTTATCAGTTTGAACATCAAATATGTTGTCTTAGTAGCATATTCAACTGAATATGGGTTGAAAATGATTTGCAAATCATTGTATTCCGTTTATATTTACATCTAACACAATTTCCCAACTCATATGGAAACGGGGTTTGTATATATATACTGTATATACATATATATATATATATATATATATATATATAGACACATACACATACATACATATACGTACATACATATAGTTACTTTGCATGCAGTCGGCTTTCGGCCCTCTGACAATTTTTTTAAGCCCAATGTGGCCCCCCAGTCAAAAAGTTTCGATCGACACCCTTGCTATAGAGCAGGGGTGTCAAACATACGGCCCGCGGGCCGGAACCGGCCCCCAAGGAGGTTCGATCAGGCCCGCAGGATAATTTGATAGTGGAAAAAATGCATAAAAGACATGGAATTAATATTTTAAATTCGCTGCAATTCATGGATTATCCGCTAAGGGGCACACTCTTTCCATCAGAGTAGAAGACAAGCCGCATCACTGAGACAGACTGAAAACAGCAGACGGTATCAATGCGCCATCTGCTGCTTGTTACGACGTTGTTAATACCTTGGTCTCTACCTCTCCGCTACACCCTCATTAGCCAAAATGTCGTTATCCAAACGGAGAAAAGTAGAAAAGGAGTGTAGAATTTTCAAAGAAAAATGGACCACGTCCTATTTATTTACAGAGATGCACGGAAAACCTTCGTGCTTGGTGTGTTTGCAACAAGTTTCGGTATTGAAGGAATATAATATTCGACGCCACTACGAGACTCATCACAGCGAAAAATATGACGGCTTGCAAGGACAACTGAGAAGAGATAAGATTAACGAATTGCTGGCGGGTCTGAGGAAACAGCAGTCAACTTTCATCCAGAGCCGAGAAGTCAGTGAAGCAGCGGTAAAAGCCAGCTACCTAATTGCTAGCGAAATAGCATTAGCATCGAAGCCGTATTCCGAGCTCTGTGAAGATGAATCCTTACTGTGGTGATTTAAAAAATGTGCACTTTAATGTTAGTCAGCAGCTTCAAAACAAAAGTTGTGTGATGGAATTCTACTGTTCATACAACTCCATAAATTTTCAGTATGTATTGTATGTGTATGTATGTTTCATGTATGAAGTTTACAGATTTACAGGACAGGCGAACACTTTCTTCATTACACATTTAAAATCACTCTCCTTAGTTTGTAAGGTGTACGCAGGGATTACATTTAGATTTTATATGCGTATGTGTAAGTGGTTTAAAAATTCCTTTCTTTAAAAGTCTCATTTAATCTTAAAGTGCATTACTATATTTTTCAGTACCAATTAAAGTTTTGTGCCTTTGTACAATCAGTGGGATCAGTTGCAATGCATATTTGTGAATGATAAAAGTAAATTGCACATTTGTCTAAGGAAATATGAGGTGTTTCATGAAATGTTTTGTAAAAGGATAGTTCATTAAATTTCAATATTTTCCTAATGTTCTTGTGCTTCTTTACACCAAAACAAAGGAAAGACATGATATTTTGGTTATTTATAGCAGAGTATGGTATAATTTTAATGGTCCGGCCCACTTGACATCTCCCTAGGCCGTATGTGGCCCACGATGCGAAATGAGTTTGACACCCCTGCTATAGAGACTATAGTGGGCGCAAGTGCAAGCTTTCCAAGTAGCATGTGGTTGCATGACTTGAATAACCCGAATAACTTTGCACGACTACTTTCGCGTGGTTACTAATGAAAGGCTAATTGAACACGACAGCTCGGATAGCGGTGTTAGTTTTCAACACCTTTTGGCGCCATTTGATGACTTTGTGGGAGTAAAAGAACACATCCTGGTTATCATAATGAATAACTTTTATTTTACTAACAACTTTTGCGTTTACATTTGATAATAGATGACTTGCTAGATCGAACTTGTGCTATTGTGGTATGCAAGCTCCACTTTGCAATATTTGCATACTATTGCGTTTTCCTTCGATTTTAGTGTGAAGTGTTCCCACACCTTAGACAACTTTTGTCACTTCTTAATTCCCTCATTTTGCTATGGCTCTTGTCCAGTGCTTTCTGCGGCGTCTGCCATTGCGAGTTATGTCGGCGAAAAAGTTTACTAAACTCAAACGTATTTAAAGGAGCGGTGTTGTGCAGTGCAGGGGGCGTATGATCTGACGTAAACACGCTGTGCAATACCAAAACAGTCCATGCGAAACGTGAGCTTTGACTACTAAACGAAACAAAATGCCGTAAAAATAATAATAAAATAAAATAAAAAACTTAACGACACCTCGAGGCAGCAAAAATTCCTCGAATATATTTTGTAATCAAATTACTCGAGGAATCGTTTCAGCTCTAGTACAAATCCCTATTAATAACACCAAAAATGTTGCTACATTTGTCTCTAGTTGCATTTTCATATCCAAAGTGGTTTAAAACACTTGCTAAAGTTGCCAACACTAATCCCTCATGTTATGTATTCTTATTCTCTGGTAGACCGGGTATGTATAAGGTGTTTTAAGAAACAGAGTTACAATGCCATCAACAGTACTGAGCTCTAACGACAGAAAATCCCATTTTAATGTGTTTATGAACAGGGGTGAACAGGTAGCGGCAAATCTATTTGAAGCAGTGCAAATGGATTTGTGGCCGGTCGTGACCAAAGAATGAATTTATGGGTAACACTTCTGGTGTTTTTGCTGGGGTAATCATATCCATTTCAACCAGGGCACACACTGAATTTGTAAGAAGTTTGTCAAATTGAAGATTTTTTTGTACACGGGACACAGGTCAAAGTTTTAGAATGACACTTAAAAATGTTCCTTGTTTGTAATAATAGTTAAGATGAGCCAAAACGTGTGTATCTCGGGCTAAAATGTTTACGTAGTTCGAACATTTTTTTTTCATATATTCACATTCACGGTTTAATTTGAGCTGACATTATTAAAAGGGACCTGTTACACTCATTTTCAGCCCTTTGTATCGGATTTTTGGACTCTTAATAGAGCAACTACTAAAAATGTCCTGCACAGAAAGCTTTGTGGATCTTTTTACAACGGGTTCCACTGCTCAATGTGCTAAAACATTGTGTAATTGAATAATTTAATTAGAAATCCGATCAGTGCACACCGATATAGCTTCCAAAGCAGAGTGGGGGTGGGCGCAGACCTAAAGCATTTGCAAGGGAATACCCGTACAAATATGTCCGGCTCCCTTTTTTATTATTTTTTTATTTTTTAAGTCTTTAAAACAGCATGCAGAGCCCTCCAAAACTGCTTGCACGGCTCACTTCCAAATGCATGAATCTTATTACTTGACGCTTTGGCATTGTTTGACACGGGTATCCGATATTGTAACAACATTTATAGGTCAAAAAAAAGGAAAACCATAATAGATTCCCTGGTTGTGTTGTCAAACAACTGTTATGCTACAGAAAAGAGCCGAGAAAATGTGTCCCAATGCTAGGTTTGAATCATTGGTACCCTACATTAACAGCAACAGTATTTACTAAAATCATTTATTTATGATTATGGAATGAATAATGTGTATGTAGAAATGTGCCCATCAATCAGGCACCAATCAATATCGGCCGATTTTCTTGAAAAAGTTCCTTTTAACGCTGATCACAAACGCTGATACCCTGTGGCTCATATTATATCAATCTTTTGGTCTCTTGGTTGACAAGCTAGGAGCTAATTAGGTGGCTCCATACACAGTGGGGAGCCGCTCCCCTAAGTTAATAACAAGTACTTCCATTACGGAAAATAAACAGCATTTCTTAATATCTTACGTATCATTATCAAGTACTATTATTACTGGAGGACTAGGGTAAACATGTTACGGTTTCTTTGGAAACATTTAAGGTATGTAAATAAACATTTACAAAATCTTTCGTACCGGTACATATCTGCAACTTACATATGTAAACATATTTCTTTCTTTTAAAATTTGGTGGGTGCGCTCTATTGCCCGGAAAATATTCTAAACAGCAAAACATGTTTTCACCTCAAATTACATGTACTTGCATTCCTGAACATATGTTTTTTCATTTGAGTTTATTATTAGACTATGATGGTTTTGTTAAACAATTAACCTTTATGCTCCACGTGCAGCATACTATACAATTGGAGGATGCAAACTATACATTGTGGTCGTTATTGTGTGTTTGCTGGTATGACTTCCTGCTCCTGCTGCTCCTAATAAGCATTTCAAACATCCTCGTCGGCCATGGCTGATTAAATGCCTGCATTGTTTTTTATTGGGCTTTGAGGTACAAATGATCAATTCTGTCTAGCAACAAGTGGCCACACCAACACAAGGAATTCTATTAGTGTCCCCACGTCTGTTAGATTGTTAGAAGGTGTTTCATTCTAAGGTTTTACAATACAATTATTTGTGTAAGAACATGTACAAAAAAAGAATGTAAGACATTGTCTTCATTGTTTTCCATAGAAAAAATGCCACCGCCAGCATACTTTTTATGCCACTTGATAAACAAAAGGTCATTGAAGCGGGGTGTTGTTTTCACTGTCTGAATGCCAACTGTTTGTTTGCCATTCAGGCGAGACAACAATGGTCCACTGATGTTTTAACTGCTCTCTGGTGTGCCAGCATCATCTACCTTACATTCTCCATTACTCTACTGTCTTCCATCACTTCTAGTGTGTGTAAGCAGGAAATGTGTGTGTCCGCTGGAACCGCAAGGAGGATGGCGTGTTTGGGGTGACAGGAGGCACCTAAAAGACTCCTTATGTCTGTAACGCCCCCACCCCACCGTCATGGCCACAACAGGATGCTTCTTGGGAAATAATGGGATTACGAGCGGGATTGATCTCCAGCTTTATAGCTCACATGTGGCCGCTGCCCGTCGGAACAACACGCCATGACGGGCCTGTCAAGAATGGACCAGAGCGACACAAAGCTCTATTGTCAGCCACATAAAGCTTGACACACAACATTTATACACAGGAACTAGACAGGCAGTGTGTGTGTGTGTGTGTGTGTGTGTGTGTGTGTGTGTGTGTGTGTGTGTGTGTGTGTGTGTGTGTGTGTGTGTGTGTGTGTGTGTGTGTGTGTGTGTGTGTGTGTGTGTGTGTGTGTGTGTGTGTGTGTGTGTGCGTGCCTTTAATTAACATTTAATCTTTGAGGATCTCCCACATCAATCAATGTGATGATCACAGCCTTCTGTGATCATATTTATTTACATATCATTTTCCTGTTTAGTTTTTTTGCAAAATCACAACCTGCAAAGTGCTAAATGCAACAATGACCGTAATATAAAGCAACCAAATTCTGCTAAAGTACAGTACATCAACAAGTCTGTACTGTAAAAAAAAATCACTTTTATAGAGTAACAATGATAATTTTAGACACACACAGACACACACACACACACACACACACACAAAGTTGTGTTCATTTAACATTAGGATTATCATTGTGGTAGTAGTTAGCGGGGGTATATGCTAAAAAAAAGACGTACAATTTAACACAAAACGAGTCAAGTCTGTGATACAGATCGACCCCAACTTTGTTGATGCTAAATGTATCAATAGAAAATAGTGAAAATAGAATGAATCTGTTCCAGTGTTGAAAACCGGTATTAACTGCGCAGGCAATGATTTTAGTAGAATTTTGACAATCTCAAATGTCATACAAGTGTGCACGTAAACACCGGCTTATTTGTCTAAATATTCGTTTTGCACAGCTCACAAAATGCTTGCCCTGTGTACTCTACCGTAATTACATAAGCACTGGGGTTATAACTTTATTACCCGGCATCACAGGGTCCATTTTTTTTTTTTAAACAATGTGTTATTTTTTTAACATGTAATTGAATAATCTTGTATAACTGGAACAGTTTAGTGTATGCTTTTTTTTGTGTCATAAAGAAATACAATCATGTGTGCTTATGGACTGTATCCCTGCAGACTGTATTTATCTATATTGATATATAATGTATATATTGTGTTTTGTATGTTTATTTAATAAAAATAAAACTTTTTTTTTTTCTTGTGCGGCCCGGTACCAATCGGTCCACGGACCGGTACCGGGCCACGGCCCGGTGGTTGGGGACCACTGATGTACAGTATTTGGGAAAAAGCAATACCCCTATTCATAGATCAATAACTGAGAAGACTCTAAATATTTCCCACATTAATGCCAGGTATATTTCAGATTCAAATATATTTAGTTTGAAACAAATTTCCCCAGGTGACACTAAAAGTTCTGTCAACCTTTCTTTCCGAGGTCTTGCACACACTCATAGTTGGTTTGCCCGTGAGCCTTTACAGACTTGGAATTTAGAAATGTTGGCCTGTATATAAACTGACTCCGTTCACAATCGAGATACAGGACACGTTCGGAAGCTTGCTCAAATGTCGTCTGTTGGACTTGCTCATATGAATCAAATCCACCAATTGTACTTATTTTTTAAAGTGGCAAGTAGGGATGTAACAGTATTGAAGATACCGCGGTATTGCAGTTTCAAAGTCTTCACAATAATGCCGTAACGCGTAACGGTATTAAACAAAAAAAACTTGGTGTGTAGTTTTTTTCTGGCGCTTTAGTGTTGACCGGGTCTGGAAATAAACTACATCTCCCAGAATCCTCTGCGCAGCGCGGGGACGACAAGGTGGAGCGCGTGGAACGCCATGAGCAGGAAGTATTGTGTGTTCGTAGTCGATGAGAGGAATTGTTTTTTTGGACATTTCCTGAAGAAATCATCACAATCTATCCATAACTGTCGAAGTTATGTTGCTAACAAACCCTGGCGAAAACATAACCTATTTGGCGGAAGTAAGAAAGTCTGCGTTCTGCAAAGCAAAGCGCGCCACCTTCTTTTTCAAGCGCTTCCAATGTGACACAGAGTCAGCCAGTCATGTCCCAATCAATCAATCAATCAAAGTTTACTTATATAGCCCTTAATCACAAATGTCTTAAAGGGCTGCACAAGCCACAACAACATCCTTGGCTCTGATCCCACATCAGGGTAAGAAAAAAACTCAACCCAGTGGGCACAATGAGAAACCTCGGAGGGGACCGCAGATGTGGGGACCCCCCAAATCACCAAAAAACTGTTCACTGCGGGACACAAGAGGAAACTGAGAAGCTACTTGACAAATCCTCAATCCATCCATCCAATTTCTACTGCGTGTCTCTCTCAATGTCGCGGGGCTGGAGCCCATCCAGCTGCACTCGGGGGAAGGCAGTGTGCAACCCGGACAATTCGCCACCTCATAAAACTGTCATGCACATAAGATATTTGAAGCCAGCAAAGCCAAACATCAGTTTGTGAGGTATTTAAATTATTAAAACTTAAATTGTTAGTTAACTTTTCTGAGAAAGCATTTTCTAAACTGATATAAACATTTCTACTGTGGAAGACCATGTTTCTCAGAAAGTAAAAGTTATTGTTATTATTAAAGTTAAAGTTAAAGTACCACTGATAGTCACACACACACTAGGTGTGGTGAAATTACTCTCTGCTTTTGACCCATCCCCTTGTTCCACCCCCTGGGAGGTTTGGGAAGCAGTGAGCAGCAGCTGTGGCCGCGCTCAGGAATCAAATTAAAATAAATCGTTTTACACTTGAAGTTTACATAGTCACTTCAAAGACACTCAACTTTATTTTTGATTTTATTATATTTTCTTGAAACAGTGGATATTCCTGCACAATTATTTTCACTTTAAAATACATGTTTGTAGTATGATTCGAATGTTTTAGCATTCTGTTTGTGTGTATGGCATTTTTAGTTATTTTATTTTTCATTTTAAACATACACCACAATAATATCGTATTGTGGCCTTAATATCGTCATTTTGATACTGTTACATCCCTAGTGGCGAGCCTTTGGAGCAAGGTCCAGTTAGTTTTGGTACAGTCCTGAGATTTTTTTCTTTCGTACGATCCATTTCAATCTGGTTTGTTGCTCTGTAACAATATCACTGGTCAGTGGCGGGCCGTGCATTTCCCACCTAGGCCTTCAGTGATGTCCGACTTCAATGATTATCTCTCAAAATACCATAATTTATGTCCCCACAGGACCATTGCTGGAGAAATACCTTACAGAAACACATTTACGCACTACTGTGCATTGAATCACCACCAAAAGTGTACATAACGGGTTATTTTCTGGCGCATTTAAAAATCAATAAACCCGCATTAGCAATTAAAACATATCTAATGTGGTACTGTCAAAATTACAAAAAAACTTTAAATGTGAAAAAATTAAGAAATAAAATATCTGAACTCACAATCTGTAGAACCAATTCGAGCTTCCGGGGTTGGCCGACATCGTCTCAAAAGATGTAGTTTCTCTTTAAATATCCTTCTTGAAAATGGCCTTGAAAATATATGTGTTGTCTTGTCTCATCATAAAGATGCGGACAAGGCGTGTTGGCTGAGTTCTTAAAGTTTACTCCACTAGGTGCTCATCAAAAACATCCCACTGCCGGCATGGCTAAACACGGCTACTGCGCATGCCCTTCACTGCTGTGGCATGCTGGGTAATAGAGTTCTTAATTTACCTAGCCCATAACATCACAACACAATATATATCTGCCTTAGGCCAGCGGGAAGCCCTT
>NC_084733.1:32443575-32521075 GCF_033978785.1 Entelurus aequoreus
GTGGTTTATCTTTATACCCGTTACGTTACATCCCTAATTACCAAAAATCACTTCATATTCTCTACTGCTCGCTAGTGTTACCATATCTGAGTTTTTGTGTAGAAATATGGGGAAACAACTACAAAAGTACACTTCATTCATTAACTGTGTTACAAAAAAGATCAGTTAGAATAATACATAATGTTGGATATAGAGAACATACACATCCTTTATTTATTGAATCAAAGATACTGAAATTCCACGCCATAGTGAATTTGCAAACAGCAAAAATTATACACAAAGCAAACTATAACCTGCTACCCAAGAATATACAACAATTCTTCTCAACAAGAGAGGAGAAATATAATCTTAAGAGAAAAAATTAATTTAAAACATTTGTATGCACGTACAACACTTAAGACCTTCAGTATATCAGTATGTGGAATTAAATTATGGAATGGATCAAGCAAAGCAATCAAACAATGTACTAATATGATCCACTTCAAGAAACTCTTCAAACTTAAAGTGTTTACAAAGTACAAAGAAGAAGAACCATGATAAACATTCTGAATTTATTTCATCCATCCATTCATTCATTCTCAAAATAATCTTACTCATCTCACCATATGAAATATAACTTACTTCACCAGTTATTATTTTTTTTATTTTTTTTTTATTGTGATTACTTATGGAGTATATTGTGAATAAATTGAGAACAGGAAGTGAACAAAAGTTTTAGCAACTGTTATGTAAAAGAAAAGGGGTAGGATTAAATAAGCTCTCCTTCTTCCTACTCCTTTTCGAACATGTTGAAAAGAGAAAGTGGAAATTGTGATGTATCATGTTGTATGCATGCATGTTCCAAATAAACTCAAACTCAACTCAACTCAACATGTACACATACATACTGTATATACACATATAAACATTACATATATGTACATAATATATTAGGGCTGTCAATGTTAACGTGTTAACGCATGTGATTAATAAACGTTTTTATTGCGTTACCATAAATCAATGATGATTAACCAAAGTGTATGTGCATTACACAAGCTTTGTTCACGTCACACACCAGTGATAGTTAGAGCGATGTGCTTCGTGCCCACTTTTGCTTCAAAATGAACCTGTATGGAACTTTAGATAAAACTGAGGTAATTAGTTAGCCTTGCAGCGACAAACTTTCTTATAATCGGCACACATCAAGTTTAAAATAGTATCTTAAGGCCTACTGAAACCCACTACTACCGACCACGCAGTCTGATAGTTTGATTGATTGAGACTTTTATTAGTAGGTTGCACAGTGAAGTACATAGTCCGTACAATTGACCACTAAATGGTAACACCCGAATAAGTTTTTCAACTTGTTTAAGTCGGGGTCCACTTAAATTGATTCATGATACAGATATATACTATCATATATACTATCATCATAATACAGTCATCACACAAGATAATCACAATGAATTATTTACATTATTTACAATCAGGGGTGTGGAGGGTGGGTAGGATATGGACATCAAGTAGTGGACATAGAGAGAGAGAGAGAGAGAGAGAGAGAGAGAGAGAGAGAGAGAGAGAGAGAGAGAGAGAGAGAGAGAGAGAGAGATCAGAAGGCATAAGAAAAAGTATCTGCATTTGATTGTTTATATTTGATTATTAGCAATCCGGGGAGGGTGTTAGTTTAGGGTTGTAGCTGCCTGGAGGTGAACTTTTATTGCGGTTTTGAAGGAGGATAGAGATGCCCTTTCTTTTATACCTGTTGGGAGCGCATTCCACATTGATGTGGCATAGAAAGAGAATGAGTTAAGACCTTTGTTAGTTCGGAATCTGGGTTTAACGTGGTTAGTGGAGCTCCCCCTGGTGTTGTGGTTATGGCGGTCATTTACGTTAAGGAAGTAGTTTGACATGTACTTCGGTATCAGGGAGGTGTAGCGGATTTTATAGACTAGGCTCAGTGCAAGTTGTTTAACTCTGTCCTCCACCTTGAGCCAGCCCACTTTAGAGAAGTGGGTAGGAGTGAGGTGGGATCTGGGGTGGAGGTCTAGAAGTAACCTGACTAGCTTGTTCTGAGATGTTTGGAGTTTAGATTTGAGGGTTTTGGAGGTGCTAGGGTACCAGGAGGTGCATGCGTAATCGAAAAAGGGTTGAACGAGAGTTCCCGCCAGAATCCTCAAGGTGCTTTTGTTGACCAGAGAGGAGATTCTGTAGAGAAATCTCGCTCGTTGGTTAACCTTTTTGATTACCTTGGTTGCCATTTTATCACAGGAAAGGTTAGCCTCTAGAATGGAACCTAGGTAGGTGACCTCATCTTTCCTGGTGATAACAATGTCACCCACTTTTATGGTGAAGTCATTGACTTTCTTGAGGTTGATGTGGGACCCAAACAGGATGGATTCTGTTTCACCCAAGTGTATGGATAGCTTGTTGTCAGCGAGCCAGGTGCAAGTTCTACAGAGCTCAGCACTGAGGATTTTCTCCACCTGTGACTTGTCCTTGCCGGATACCAGCAGGGCAGAGTCATCCGCAAACAAAAACAATTCACAGTCGCATGCCGAGTTTATATATCAATGATGAAATCTTAACATTGCAACACATGCCAATACGGCCGGGTTAACTTATAAAGTGCAATTTTAAATTTCCCGCTAAACTTCCGGTTGAAAACGTCAATCGTTGAAACTGAAGTGTTCGGACACATTGTATCCAATACAAAAAGCTCGGTTTTCATCGCAAAATTCCACAGTATTCTGGACATCTGTGTTGGTGAATCTTTTGCAATTTGTTTAATGAACAATGAAGACTGCAAAGAAGAAAGTTGTAGGTGGGATCGGTGTATTAGCGGCTGGCTGCAGCAACACAACCAGGAGGACTTTGACTTGGATAGCAGACGCGCTATCCGACGCTAGCCGCCGACCGCACGGATGATCGGGTGAAGTCCTTTGTCGCTCCGTCGATCGCTGGAACGCAGGTGAGCACGGGTGTTGATGAGCAGATGAGGGCTGGCGCAGGTGGAGCGCTAATGTTTTTATCATAGCTCTGACGAGGTCCCGTAGCTAAGTTACCTTCAATGGCGTCGTTAGCAACAGCATTGCTAGGCTTCGACAGGCGGCACAGCATTAACCGTGTGGTTACAGGTCCAGTGTTTGGTTCGGTGTCTCCTGATAGTAGTATTGTTGATCTTCTGTCTATCCTTCCAGTCAGGGTCTTATTTCTTTTGTTTCTATCTGCATTTAAGCACGATGCTATCACATTAGCTCCGTAGCTAAAGTGCTTCACCGATGTATTGTCGTGGAGATAAAAGTCACTGTGAATGTCCATTTCGCGTTCTCGACTCTCATTTTCAAGAGGATATAGTATCCGAGGTGGTTTAAAATACAAATCCGTGATCCACAATAGAAAAAGGAGAAAGTGTTGAATCCAATGAGCCCTTGTACCTAAGTTACAGTGAGAGCGAAAAAAGATGCATCCTGCACTGCACTCTAATCCTTCACTCTCACGTTCCTCATCCACGAATCTTTCATCCTCGCTCAAATTAATGGGGTAATCGTCGCTTTCTCGGTCCGAATCGCTCTCGCTGCTGGTGTAAACAATGGGGAAATGGGAGGAGCCATTCAACCTGCGACGTCACGCTACTTCCGGTACAGGCAAGGCTTTTTTTATCAGCGACCAAAAGTAGCGAACTTTATCGTCGATGTTCTCTACTAAATCCTTTCAGCAAAAATATGGCAATATCGCGAAATGATCAAGTATAAATTTCATTTCAGTAGGCCTTTAATTCTTACTGTCACCAAGTGTTGAGCAAATCAATGACATGCAGTTCAGTAAAACATTTAGAAAAATGTTCCCGAATGACATTCTGACTACAAAATAACATTTGCATTTTTTAGAAAATGCTATTTATGCAAGTAAATAATAACCTGTGATTAATCATACTTGTCAGTATATATATATATATATATATATATATATATATATATATATATATATATATATATATATATATATATATATATATATATATATATATATATATATATATATATATATATATCAGTGACGTGCGGTGAGGTTCATGAACCCTAAAGAGTATCTTATTCACCATTTGATTGGCAGCAGTCAACGGGTTATGTTTAAAAGCTCATACCAGCATTCTTTACACATACAAACTGTAGCAAACAAAAAAGCACATTTAATTAAAAAAACGTTATTATGGTCTTACCTTTACTTATAAATGAAGTCCATGCGCCGCTCCTTCTGAATAAAAGCATCGATAACTTGTTTATAGAAGTTTTCCTTATCTTACTTCAGTTTTAAAAGTCTCTCTGTCTCGATGGAGATCTTCTTTTAATTATTACCTCCTGCTCCGATTGAAAGTCCAGTTTAGAAAACTGTTTTATTTTAGATATGTAATCCACCATGTTAAAAGTCAGGGCGAGAGGAAAAAAATAAACGATCGCTGCCGCTGCACTTGACTTGCTAACTGTTGCTGCTTGTTGTCACTTATTCCGCAGCCGAGTATTCGCAAGAATGATCCCTGGGATCACTAGCGCCCTCTACCACCAGGAGGCGGGATTACTGTGAGCCTCACCCAGTGAGTCTTCGCAGCCGTTTTATGATTGCTCAGCACAAGAAATACGTTACACACATACAGTTGTTGACAAAATACACTGTACATTATATACCTCAGCTAACTAAACTATGGAAATGTATAATATAATTCATATAGAAATACAGTCTCACTGCACAGCAGGCCAGCAGTTAGCCGAGTCATTGCGCAATCCATGTTGAGGCACACCTGGCTGCTGACTCACTGCAAGTCTCTTCTCAGTATTTGAATGGCAAATGTGAAAATTCAGCGATTTTGAATAAAAATAATCTAAAACTGGTGAAGTTAAATAGAAAATAACTTTATAGTATAATCACTGGATACATATAACAATTTAATTATTTTTTTTCACCTGCCTCCCCTGACTGCACGTCACTGATATATATATATATATATATATATATATATATATATATATATATATATATATATATATATATATATATATATATATATATATATATATATATATATATATATATATATGTACATATATATATATGTATATATGTACATATATATATATATATATATATATATATATATATATATATATATATATATATATATATATATATATATATATATATATATATATATATATATATATATATACATGTATCCATCCATCCATTTTCTACCGCTTATTCCCTTCGGGGTCGCGGGGGGCGCTGGAGCCTATCTCAGCTACAATCGGGCGGAAGGCAGGGTACACCCTGGACAAGTCGCCACCTCATCGAGGTCACGGTTCGGTTCATTTTTGGTACAGTAAGAAAACAACAAAATATACATTTTTTGGTTATTTATTTACCAAATTTGTAAACAATGGCATAACATACACACAGGGTCCATTGCCAGGGTTAATGTGGTCAACATATATAAAATAAAAACTAAATAAGATAAGGCTCAGAATGGTTTGTTAACAAATCCTTTCTACATATAAAGTGCTTTTTTTGATTGATTGATTGAGACTTTTATTAGTAGATTGCACAGTACAGTACATATTCCGTACAATTGACCACTAAATGGACTTATATCTGCTGCTATAAAAACATTTGTTATTGCTTTAGCCCTGCCTGACTCGCCGAGGAGAGGCTGCTTGATTGCGGTGGTGACGCTTCAAATGGGTTAGCATGTGTTATGAGAGTAGCGTATGTGTGTGTGTGGCCCTTTAATATGTGACAGCATGTGAGGTGAGTGTGCGGGTGAGCGAGGTGAGGGAGCGGTAGCTGAGTGCGGGGAGTGGCTAGTGTTTTGTTGCATTGGCTGTGTGCAAGACCTCAATAAAGCCACAATTTGCAACTAATCGCCGGACTCGTCATTTACCCTGGAGTCCGGAGCTGTGGAGACCCACTGCCGGGTAGAGTGAAGGGTGTTGCCCCCGAGAATACATCGGCCCTGGAGGAGTGTCTCCCTTGCGCTCCTCGACTACGGTCTGGGAGCCGGAAGCAGGAAAGATGCAACACATGTTTGACGTGTTGTCAGAAGCAGCAGCTGAACAATGTCGGCAAACCTCCGTCCTCCATTGTTGTATCGCGCAGCCAATGTGTTCCCAAACGGGAGATCTTAACGAGGCAGGAGGGTCTTCCAGCTCTGGCTTTTACTGTTGTCCTAGCCCGGTCGCTGCTAGCATGTGCACTCGTTCGGTACACCTCCGAACCAAACCGAAACCCCTGTACCGAAACGGTTCAATACAAATACACGTACCGTTACACCCATAATATAAATATATACTGTATATATATATATATATATATATATGTATGTACACTCTGTGCCGAGGATGTCGTTGTGGCTTGTGCAGCCCTTTGAGACTTTTGTGATTTAGGGCTATATAAATAAACATTGATTGATTGATTGATTGATTGATTGATTGATATATATATATCCATCCATCCATTTTCTACCGCTTGTCCCGGGGGGGGGGGGTGCTGGAGCCTATCTCAGCTGCATTTGGGCGGAAGGCGGGGTACACCCTGGACAAGTCGCCACCTCATCACAGGGCCAACACAGATAGACAGACAACATTCACACTCACATTCACTCACTAGGGCCAATTTAGTGTTGCCAATCAACCTTATACTGTATATGTTGCAAAAAATATTTGGCCACCCATCCAAATGATGAGAATCGGGTGCCCTATCACTTGGCCCGGTGTATAAAATCAAGCACTTAGGCATGGAGACTGTTTCTACAAACATTTGTGAAAGAATGGGCCGCTCTCAGTGATTTCCAGCGTGGAACTGTCATGGGATGCTACTTGTGCAACAAATCCAGTCGAGAAATTTCCTCGCTCCTAAATATTCCAAAGTCAACTTTATTATAAGAAAAATTAAGAGTTTGGGAACAACAGCAAGTCAGCCACCAAGAGGTAGGCCACGTAAAGTGACAGAGAGGGGTCAGCAGATGCTGAAGCGCATAGTGCAAAGAATTTCTGCACAGTCAGTTGCTACAGAGCTCCAAACGTCATGTGACCTTCCAATTAGCCCACGTAAAGTACGCAGAGAGCTTCATGGAATGGGTTTCCATGGCCGAGCAGCTGTATCTAAGCCATACATCACCAAGTCCACTGCAAAGTGTGGGATGTAGTGGTGTAAAGCAGTGGTCCCCAACCTTTTTGTAACTGCGGACCGGTCAACGCTTGAAAATTTGTCCCACGGACCGGGGTGGGGTGGGGGTGGGGGTGGTGCGGTGGGGGTGGCGGTGGGGTGGGGGGGGGGGGGTACGGTGGGTTTGTATGGTATTTTTATTTTTTTTTGTCATAAAAAAATACAATCATGCGTGCTTACGGACTGTATCCCTGCAGACTGTATTGATCTATATTGATATATAATGTAGGAACCAGAAATATTAATAACAAAGAAACAACCCTTTTGTGTGAATGAGTGTGAATGGGGGAGGGAGGTTTTTTTGTCTGTTTAACAGTAAATAGAGATGCGTTATAAAAGTCAAAACATGTGTGCCTTGCTGAGAGAAGATTGTCTTTAGGCAACCTTTGGTATAATAATAAATTGTCTCATTGACCCTTTATGAGAGTACTTACATCTTAGACCGAAATATAATACAGCAGCTTGTTAGTCATGCATTTCTCGAATAAGGTTATTGAAAATGTCACACTAGGTCAAGCTATTTTGTACATGCCCATTATATCAGACTGAATCATGAATTAACCATCTCAGTACAGTACTTGGCTCCAAGATTAACCTCCTGGCTTTTCACCTATATGGCAAAAGAAAAATAATGTTTCCTTGATTTACTTGTTGCATTGAAGTTGGAGCGATACAAATACAAGCACATTCGAGTGTTGATCTATGAATTCCCATCGTTGTTACTTTAGTAATGAGTTCTGCAGATAAATCTGGTGTTCAGTTCAGCTCGGTCCAAAAAGAAAGAGGAAAAATGAGTTTGGTTGTAATATGATAGGAAATATTTTTCACTTAGGCAATGATTTTTTTTTAAAACATTTTTTTACTTAAACTAAAGCGCTTATTAATCGTGTCATTAAGATGATGATGAATCCAGCATTTACTTGATTTTAATTTTAAATCTAATGCTAATTATAACTCCTGTATATGTACTGTATATTTTATGACCATTTTGCATTTTTCACAGCATTTGTATTGAATCAGTACCTCCTGGTACCTTAGCACCTCCAAAACCCTCAAATCTAGACTCCAAACATCCCAGAACAAGCCAGTCAGGTTACTTTTAGACCTCCACCCCAGATCACACCTCACTCCAACCCACTTCTCCAAAGTGGGCTGGCTCAAGGTGGAGGACAGAGTAAAACAACTTGCACTGAGCCTAGTCTATAAAATCCGCTACACCTCCCTGATACCGAAGTACATGTCAAACTACTTCCTTAACGTAAATGACCGCCATAACCACAACACCAGGGGGAGCTCCACTAACCACGTTAAACCCAGATTCCGATCTAACAAAGGTCTTAACTCATTCTCTTTCTATGCCACATCAATGTGGAATGCACTCCCAACAGGTTTAAAAAAAAAGGGCATCTCTATCCTCCTTCAAAACCCCACTAAAACAACACCTCCAGGCAACTTCAACCCTAAACTAACACCCTCCCTTCCACATAATACCTCTTCGGATTGTAAATAATCAAATGTAGACACTTTTTTTTAATACTTTCTGATCTCTCTCTCTATGACCACTACTTGCTGTCCTACCAAGTCAGCCCTACACTGTTCCAATGTCCATTTATCTGATGATGCAATTGTTGATGACTGAAGTGTTGATACCAACCAATCCTCCATATCCCACACCCCGGATTGTAAATCATTCATTGTATATACTCTGATGATTATCTTGTGTGATGACTGTATTATGAAAATAGTATATATCTGTATCATGAATCAATTTAAGTGGACCCCGACTTAAACAAGTTGAAAAACTTATTCGGGTGTTACCATTTAGTGGTCAAATGTACGGAGTATGTACCGAACTGTCCATTCTACTAATAAAAGTTTTAATCAATCAAGGGCATTTTTATTTATTTACATTGGTCAACCAATCAGATCATTGATCCCACTATCCTGCTCTTTGAGTGACCGAGTCCTTTAAATCATGTTTTAGGAGCATTTCAAAAAATACATGTTGCTTTAAATGAGCTGCAACATCATTAGATAAATGATAGCCATCAATAATAACACATTATATAAAAATTGTCATTATATAATTAAAAGCAGGGAAATATATACATTTATCATGAAATATATAAATTATAAATATTAAAATTATTTTAAAATTGAATTATTTAATGGACACTTTATAAACAACGTTTTAAAACTTTATATTTATTTAGTTTTGGCACAAAACAAAATCAAATATGATTTCTTATCAAAGTATGGTAAATTATACCCCTGTGTTTGCCATATATTTTATTTACATCATTTTTTATTTGAATATTTTAAATCTAAACTACGGGTGTCAAACTCGTTTTCATTAAAGGGCCACATCGCAGTAATGGGCATTTTTAAAATTAATTAAAATTATGCATGCAGATAATAACCTGTGATTCAAGATTAATTGAAATTCAAGTGTGATGAATCAGATTTAAAAAAAATTATTTAACAGTACTAATATAAATATATAATGACCTCATGATATTATTACACAATTACTAATGGATTTGATCATTATATTTTTTTCATATACAAATGAATGGATAACTTGCTTTGAAATCATAAGGTGACACGCAGATATTTAAAGGTTAAAGTACCACTGATAGTCACACACACACTAGGTGTGGTGAAACTATCCTCTGCATTTGACCCATTCCCATGTTCTCCCCCTGGAAGGTGAGGGGAGCAGTGAGCAGCAACGGTGGCCGCGCTCGGGAATCATTTTGGTGATTTAACCCCCAATTCAACCCTTGATGCTGAGTGCCAAGTATTTATTTGTACCTTTACAAACACATTTTTTGTAATACAGTATATAACATAATATTTGACACGATCAAATAAAGTTAAAGTTTAAAAGATATGCATTTTTTTGGACAAAATTGAAAGAACGAATGCATCTAGTAAAAAAAAAAAAAAAAAGTACATTTTTTTAAAAATGACAAAAAAATGTTTTAAAGTATTTTATTGACACATTTTTTTCCCAGGCTTTTGCGGGTAGTATAAAATGATGTGGCTTGCCAGACCTGCCCCCATTCCCCCCAACCTTGAGTTTGACACCTGTGACATTAATGCTCATAAACACATTATAACACACCCAGTCTGCCAGAGAATGCCTAAGGGATAATTAGCGTAGCCAGCTTAGAAACGTTGCTATATTTAGCAAATAACTAAAACCATTATACTTAAAATGAAAAATAAAGTGGATTGCAACAAGTCTTTTGGAAACGGACATGAAAGCATATATTGCTCTTCTTTATGAGCACAGGGTGCTGCTGTAGTTCCCTCCCCCATCTCAAAGCACTTGCAGGTCTTGTTTGTGACATAAAAAAATTACCAAAAAGAAGCAACAGAACAAAGTTCATTTGTAGTTTTAATTGTATTTGTTTTGCTTTTTATGTTTTTTACTCCCTTTTTGCAAATGTGTCATCACGCGACACACCACCTCCACAAATAGATTGCAATCCTGTATTGCTTAACTTATTTTACAATATTATGAAAGTTGTTTTTGTCATGTGAAGGTAAAATTGCCCCCAAAATAGAAGGAACAATCTGCTGCATGTCATTTAATAATTAGGGAATGTGTCATGTGACACATCAGTTTCCCCTCTTTCATCATTGCAACGTGTGTGTGTGTGTGTTTATTGTTTAAGCAGGAAAAAACACCAGCAGTTCCATTATTCATGGATGCATTCCACTTAGGGTGCAAGTCTCTTAGTGTTATGGCTTTTTAACGCACTTAAATGGAATGTAGCCCTGGCTAATGTGACCGCTGTTCAAAATATTGTGCTTTTAAAAAGGGAGTAACTAATACTATGTAGGTCTAAAAATGTATATTTGATTTATTATAGTGTTTACATAACTGTTAAAAAAAACAAACAATACACAGTATATACAACTACTGTATGTTATATATTATCTTTGTACATTTATAACACAAAGCGTTAGAAACTAATTTTATTTTACAGCAAACAAACATCAAACATTTCATACATAATAGTACATCTACATATTTATAATGCATCCAGAAAGACGTTAACACGATGAGTTTTATTGAAATAAGAGAAAACACTCGTAAAAGTAATTTCCTACCAAAAGAAGTCTAACAAGTGTTCTGTTTCAGTTTGCATGCACGGTAGAACTGATCAACAAAGTACAATCGTCAACGGCTAAGTTTGGCGATGACTGAAATATTGGCCGTTCCGGGTTTGATTTCCAAATGAAAATATCCTCAGTGTTATTCTCATATGAATGAATTAGAAATAAATATTTCTCAACAATAGAAAATACTAGCTGGGATTTTGGAAAATGGAGTGTTAAAAAAGTGCCAATTCATTTTGAATGCATAAATGTAATTTAACAGAAACATCTCACCATGTTGGTAATAGCAGTGAATGCTGATATGGAAATGACTAACATTGTATTTTTTCTGACTAGGGATGTTTACACTGCATAATGTAATAACTGTACATGAACATGATGAGTCAGCAATGAGTCAAACAAGTTAAGGCAGAAGGGATGTGAGGAGGCGTCCCTATTTGTACATGGCGTTGAAGGATCGTCCGATGATAAGGCGGCGGATTTCGCTGGTGCCTGCGCCGATCTCGTACAGCTTTGCGTCCCGCAGAAAGCGGCCCATGGGATAGTCGTTGATGTAGCCGTTACCGCCTGGCGACAGAGTAATTGACAAAGTGGAATAATAATGTGACAAGTAATCTGAACATTGTTCATTAGGTGGAACTTTTGAAAAATCCCCGCCTGCAGTGAATGTATCGCTCTAAATGGGACAAGCTAACGAGCAACTGTCAAGTAGGACTGCACCAAACGATTATTTCTTGAATCAAATAATTATTTTTCAGTTAATCAATTAATCTGTCGATTTAATTTCTTTATGTATGCAACATTTTTTAGTGTCGTGGAACAACACGTATTTCCCAAAAATACAACATTTTCTTGAACGTTGAAACTTGAAATGCATGTTGTTTGGTTAGGGAATATACAAGAACAATTATTTAAAGAGCTGTTTTACTTTCTCTGCCGTCCTGGAGAATCAACCTTGATGCTCATGCATTACAGTGTGCTGCTGTGAAAAGTCATTTTTAATTAGTTTGCTACAGAGTTATCCAAGGGTGTTCTGACCAGGGTTTTATTCTGCCAATTCCGATACCGATCATACATAAGTGAGATCAGCTGATACGATCACATGTATTAACAAAAAAAATGATTCACTTATATATAGTGGGCCCTATGTGATCTGAAAAAGGAACCATGAAATCACCTTACTTTTTGGGAAGTGAACAAGTAGTGGGTCATACTACAAATTTGTGTATCAATCCAATACGATGTAGTTACAGGGGCAGTATTGGCCAAACTAATACTGTATATTTTATTTAAAAAAATGTAGGATCGCAAAATGATTTAGTTTTTAAAAAAAAAATCACAATTATAATCATCAAAAAAATCCACGAAGACATCTGTTATTATAATATTGTTCTCTCTCTAGACTAATACATCTACTTGTAAATCTCCTTTTATTTTCTGCTTTCTGCTGTAACGCAGTTCTTTGTGCATGTTGGTTAACTTGAACTAAGCACTATTCTTCTGTTGTTTTAAGTTAAAGTTAAAGTACCAATGATTGTCAGGTGTGGGGAAATTTGTCCTCTGCATTTGACCCATCCCCTTGTTCACCCCCTGGGAGGTGAGGGGAGCAGTGAGCAGCAGCGGTGGCCGCGCTTGGGAATCATTTTGGTGATTTAACCCCCAATTCCAACCCTTGATGCTGAGTGCCAAACAGGGAGGAATGGGTCCTGATCTCAGGGTGGACACTAACTAGCATGTGTTTTTTGTTGTCTGCTGCTCTGTTGCCAAATGTGTCACATTTTTAGCCCTTTTCTCCATTTCCACTGTGACAACAATACTTATAATAAATAAAGTTTATTTTCCGCAGTGTCGGTGATATTAACTTAGAGGGGCCGCTCTGTACAGTGTATGGACAAAAATACAGTTAGCAGTAGCCTCCCGACATCAAAATGACCAAGCTGCAAGGTATGAGCCACAAGTGATCATTTTTTGCTGTCATCATTACAAAACATTGATTGGCATCAGGCGATCACAATTTTTTCCACGTCGACTGGAACTCCACTAATGGCATTCTACGTACTTTGGTGTTTTTATTTTTTTAAACTGATTTTTACTCTTTTACCTATTGTTATTTTAAATGCTTTTAATTGAATCACTTTGTATTGTTTTCTATGTGCAGCACCCTAGAAACGGTTTGTCAATAGTGCTATGTAAATAAAGTGGATTTGGATCTTATCTTTCGTGCAATGCAATCTTTTCGTGACGCATTGACACAAGGTACATGACGCTGACCTGTTCACGTCCACACAGCCACGGAACAACAACGTAAACTAACTTTAGCAAACATGTTTATTTTTGTCACTTCTAGCCATAAGTCCTCAAATCAATCCTGCTTTTTTGATGTTTACATATACAAACGAGCGTAACCTGTTGGCAGGCAGTGTAAGTGAAGAAATGATTGCTGACATGCATTTCATTGTGCCTCAAGTATGACGTCACACAATGCCAGCTTCATAAAACAGGAAACAGCAAGTGCCTCTGTAGAAAATTCCAGATCATTGTGAAAAATAATGACTTAGCTCTCTTGTTTCAGCCCATTTAGGCACAGGACTAGTTGAATGAATCACACAGACAAGCAGGTTTGTGTCAACAGTTATGAAAACACAACAGAACATTGTTGACATGAACAATACATGAATCAAATTTGACATGATTGAGCCTATTTGCAAAAATGATGCATTGCTCGCATGCAGTTGCAGTTGTAGTTGTGAACAGCACATGTCGTATGTGTGACTGGCGCACGCTAACTAAATGTCACAGCCCAATCAGACTCCACAAATTCAACACAAGTGCCGAGTCGTCAATAAATAAATTATTTATGCATCCTTAATTATTATTTGATATAATAATTTGTACTGTATATTGTATATTAATATAATTTGTATTTAAGACTGCTGATGTAAATACTGTATGTGAGCACTGTAGCAGCCTGCTAAGTGATGTGCCTACCTAGCGCACACATTTGTTGTTTTCATTTTAGTGTCTTTTATAACCACGGTACGCCCAGACAAAGAACAAAGAGGTGCATCATAGCTATTCATTCATAGCTATGGCTCACAATGTTGCCACACTGTGTGGATATTATCCATTCTTCTGATTTATTAATCTACTTACTCAATTTCTCTTTTTAGCTGGTTACGCTCTGCTGTAACATGGTTCTGGATTAACTTCTATTGAAAAGCCCCAAAAAATGTATTTTGTTGTTTCACTTTTTCACATTCAAGCCAGCTTAGTGGTTAGTATGGCTTTTACTCTCCACCTCCCTCCGTGCGTGTCCAGCATTTTAGAACTGTCTGTGTTAGTTTATTTTTAACATAAATAAATAATCAATGTTTGGACGTTTGTCCATCGATTCAGAATCGAGCACGTACCAACCATGATGCATTGTAGAATCCATCCTTTCCTTCATCTCTAGTCCACACTACGTATACGAACAATCAGGAAGTAGCCGCAACAAATAAATAAATAAATAATATATATATATACACACACAGTACACACACGCACAGACTATATATTACCTGCTTTTTTGGTTACCACAACTGAATTTGGGGAATATTGCAAACATGCTGACAAGATTAGTTTTGAAGTTTTACATCTTTATGGGCAAAGCAATTTATTTTTGTTTATTATTTTCTTCCAATTATAAGTGTGCCTTGTGATTACTGGTGACACGTCCAAAAGTCAGGTGGGGTAGGCTCAAGCTCACCGAGGACCCACATGAGAACAAGGAGTATAAAAAATGGATGAAATATCTTCAGGTTTCTCATTGGCTAAAATAGCCTTTGAGTAAAAGCGCCACCTTCCGCCTAACAGTCTAAAAATGTGTTTCGAGGGCAAAAAAAGAAAACGCAATCAGTGTGGATCCAGAGTCCACAAATGTTATTTGACTGATTTGTTGATTGCTAATGATACTTCAGAGGTCTTATGACTCACCCAAACACTGAATGCCGTCCAACGCAACCTGGGTGGCGTTCTCAGCACAGTATAGTATCACTCCAGCGCAGTCCTGCAGTGGCAACATGAAGCAACAATTATTGTGTGCTGGTGTAGGATTAAGTGCCAGGTGTTGTTGCCAGATTGGGACATTATCAGGAGCAAGACTAATTCCCACTATGTTTTTAACTGAAACATGGCTGGAACAAAATAACAGTGCAAGCATTCTGATCGAGACAGCACCCCCCAACTATAACTTCATTGATATATGTAGATCGGGGAAAAGAGGTGGAGGGGTTGCTGCTATATTTAAAAACATGTTTCAGGGGAAACAGATGTCACTCGGTGAGTTTACATCATTTGAATACCTGTGTGCTGTGTTGAAATGCTCTCCCAAAATTCTCTTGTTAATTATCTACAGGCCACCTAAATATTCTGCAAATTTTTTTGATGATTTTACTGAACTATTGTCTAGCATCTCCACTGACTTTGACTGCCTGGTTATAACTGGTGATTTTAATTTTCATATTGACGATTTAAATGACAAGGGCGCAAAAGAACTTTTTACTATTTTAGACACATTTGAACTGTCTCAACATGTGAAAGAGGCTACACATTATAAGGGACACACCCTGGACCTGATTATCACAAAAGGTCTCAATGTTTCTGATGTTCTTGTGATTGATCCTTCATTGTCTGATCATTTCTGTGTTTTCTTTAATATTTCTGTAATTCCGGACACACAAACAGAATCAAAGAATGTCAAAAAGCGGTACATAAATGAACATGCTAATGTCCTCTTTAAAAACGCCATCTCCTCACTACCACCTCTAAACCCATGTCATGCTGATGATCTTGTAAGCAACTTTAATTCCAAAATTGTGAATATCATAGATATCATTGCACCTGTTACAGTTAAAACGATTTCTGGCAAGCAAAAGGCACCCTGGAGAAAATCTGCTGCTGTAACAGCCCAGAGAAGAGAGTGCAGGAAGGCTGAACGAATCTGGCGGAATACAAAACTTCATATTCACCATGACATCTATAAAGAGAGCCTCCAGGCCTACAATTTAGTCTTAAAAAGTGCTAGAGAAACATTCTTCTCCAATATCATAAACAGCAACACAAATAAGGCCAAAACCCTATTCACAATCGTTGACAGACTGACTAAACCCCCAACACAAATACCAGCCGAACTCCATTCCACGCAGAAATGCAATGACTTTGCATTCTTTTATACTGATAAAATTGAAGGCATCAGACGCACCATCAATATCTCAAGTAAAAAAGTTGGATCACCACCCCATTTAGGCAAAAGTAACACAGCAATGATGGCAAGCTTTAATGCCATAGACTCTAAAACTCTAGTGGAAACGGTGACAGCTCTAAAGTCATCCACCTGCTGCCTTGATGTTTTACCTACCAACTTCTTTAAGAATGTTTTTGACTGCCTATCAACAGACATCTTGCAAATAGTTAATAATTCTATTAAATCGGGCAATTTCCCGAAGGCTTTCAAAACTGCAGTCATTAAACCTCTTCTAAAAAAGCAGAGCCTAGATGCCTCTGTTATCAACAACTACAGACCAATTTCAAATCTACCATTCATAAGTAAAATAATTGAGAAAGTTGTCCTCCAACAACTAAATCACTTCTTGGCTTCTACTGGCTGCCACAACAACTTCCAGTCAGGATTTCGACCTCTTCATAGCACAGAGACGGCCCTTCTTAAAGTTATAAATGACATCCGTCTAAACACAGACTCTGGCAAAACTTCAGTATTAATGCTTTTGGACCTCAGTGCTGCATTTGACACTGTCGACCACTCAATACTTTTGGACAGGTTGGAAAACTGGGTGGGGATCTCAGGCACAGTTTTAAGCTGGTTCAAGTCATATCTACAAGATAGGAACTATTTTGTTTCCATTGGTGACTTTGTATCAGAACCAACCAACGTAACGTGTGGAGTCCCCCAAGGTTCAATCTTGGGGCCGACTTTATTTAACATCTATATGCTCCCACTAGGACAAATCATGCAAAATAATAACATTGACCATCATTGCTATGCCGATGACACCCAAATCTATGTAGCGCTATCACCAAATGACTATCGCCCCATAGATCTTCTGTGCCAGTGCATTGAGCAAGTCAAACACTGGATGTGCCAAAATGTCCTACAACTAAATGAAGATAAAACTGAGATAATTGTTTTTGGTGCTAAAAAAGAAAGGTTTAAAGTCATCCAACACCTTCAATCACTGTCCCTGAAAACCTCAAATAAAGCCAGAAATCTTGGGGTTATTTTAGATTCTGATTTACATTTCGACAGTCACATCAAATCAGTAACAAAATCGGCCTACTATCACCTCAAAAATGTAAAAAGACTTAGAGGGCTCATGTCAGCTCAAGACTTAGAAAAACTTGTACATGCCTTTATTACCAGTAGGCTAGACTATTGTAATGGTCTCCTTGCAGGTCTTCCCAAAAAAACTGTCAGGCAGCTACAGCTTGTTCAGAACGCTGCTGCTAGAGTTCTAACAAAGACCAAAAAATGTGAGCACATTACACCAATTCTTAAATCCTTACATTGGCTCCCTGTACATCAGAGAATAGATTTCAAAATCCTCCTGCTCACATATAAATCACTACATGGTCTAGGGCCCAAGTATATCACTGATATGCTCCCACTATATACGCCCTCTAGATCACTAAGATCTTCTGAGACCAATCTGTTAGCGGTTCCAAGAGTAAACTCAAATCAAGGGAGATCATCATTCAGTCACTATGCAACACATAGCTGGAATAAACTTCCTGAAGATGTCAGACTCTCCCCAACTCTCACTACTTTTAAAACTAGACTGAAGACTTTTATGTTCACCTTAGCTTTCAGCTAAATCTTTTAATCTTTTAACTTTTAACGTCTGCACTGTTTTTATTTTTATTGTCTGCATTTTAATTTTGCTTTTATTTTCTTTCATTTCACTTTGTTGTCTGTGAAGCACTTTGAGTCTGCCTTGTGTATGAAAAGCGCTATACAAATAAAGTTGCCTTGCCTTGCCTTGCCTAGCAAAACTGCTTATAATGTAAAAATATGATGTGGTGTTCTTTTCGTAGGATCACGGCATGACCCCAGTGACACACTTCTACACACACTATTTAAGATTATCACTTATTTCAAGATTTTGAAATCTGTTGTCATTTTTAAAAGTCTTCAATACAAATAGGTTACATAACTATTTGGTTTTGTCTATCGTAAGTAAGAAAATAAAATCTAATTTAAAAGGGGTCATGTTATGATTTTTTTCAAAATTTAAAACACTTCCTTGTGGACTACATTAAGGGTTTTTAATCTTTTTTACCTTGAGGCCCAACTTTTCCACTACACACACTCAAATATTAACACTGAATTAGTAATCTTACTCTTGATTATAATCATATTCAATAATTATATCTAAGCTACTTACAGTTAGTTTAGCAGTTTACAACCTTGTCAAATAGGGCGGCGTGGCTCGGTTGATAGAGGGGCCGTGCCAACAACCTAAGGGTTCCAGGTTCGATCCTCCTTTCGCCATTCTAGTAACTGCCGTTGTGTACTTGGGCAAGATACTTTACCCAACTGCTCCCAGTGCCACCCACACTGGTTTAAATGATAATGCGTTTCACTGTGTAAAGCACATTGAGTCACTAGAGAAAAGTGCTATATAATTAACTTCACTTCAAATGATATAAAAGCATGTGCTAATCACTAAGATTACTATTTATTTAACACATAAACCTTAGGCTTAGATCAGACTTGATTAGAAAACTAAGTACGAATCAAATATACTGCATAGGAAGACACTCATAAATAACTGACGAAAAATTAATTTACATGCAATTATGTTGTGCTAAAATAAATACATTAAATAAATAATTAATATGTTTCTTTACTAAACTGTCAATAAAATTAAAGTGCAAATGAAAATAAAGCATCATCTATTGAGTCATATTTTTAATAATAAAGTTCTCTGACTTTAGCAGCTCCATGCTTCTTCTGTTTGTTTCATATTGTCATTACTGCCACAAGTGGTGGAAAAGTGTATTACAACTGAGTACCGCTGAGGCCTATACGGACCACGGCTTAGAAACAGATATTTTTGGCGGCCCTGTAGGGAGCGGTCACGGCCCAACACGGCCCTATGGTTAAGAAACACTGGTCTGCATAAGATGTAATGGTGGTTCTTTAGTCAAAATTTTGCATAGATTTCGTTTTTTAGACCGTCTTCAAGCCGCTTCCTGAGCTGTTTTGTGGGCGATCTTATTTACGTGCCGAAACCCTCCTACAGTCTGAGCCCATTCGACTGCATTATCTCCATGTCAGCCATGTTTTTTTTAAGGCTTCCATATCAAGTGTACTGACAAATATAAGTTAGAACTACCGTAATTTCCGGACTATAAGCCGCACCTGACTATAAGCCGCACCAGCTAAATTTAGGGAAAAATACAGATTGCTCCATATATAAGCCGCACCCGACTATAAGCCGCAGGGTTTTGATGTGTAATTACCGTAGTATTTTGGGGTTCCTGCTACCACGGAGGGGATTTTTGGGACAGAGATGACTGTTTGGGAACGCAAAGCGTCCCATTTATTAACAATAAATCTTTCAATCATTCAATCAAACTTTAAAATCTTTGACATGGCGAACAGCATTCATGCAGAGTACAAATAATACAAAGGTGCAAAGTAATACAAAGTGCTCGCCTGTACGTTATCAAAATAACCAGCCTACCGGTATATGAAAACTCAGTCTTTAATCATTGTGTCATCGTCTTCCTCCTGTTTACTAAAACCACCGAAATCCTCTTCGTCTGTGTCGGAGAAGAACAGGCCGTATATAAGCCGCACCGTTGTATAAGCCGCAGGGACCAGAACGAGGGGAAAAAGTAGCGGCTTATAGTCCGGAAATTACGGTATACGCTACTTTTTATTGGAAATGGCAACAACGGACGATTTTAGGATGTATGAGCATGTCTTCCCCACAACAAGAAAAGAGAGAAAAAGAAGGAACTTGTTGACTACAACTGGATAAAAACAGCAGGCAAACTTCTACATATATGGGGATATCAGCTGACGTAAGTAAGGCAAAATAGTCACTAAAGTCTCAAATTCCAAACAACCCGTTTGGAAGAAGGCAAGATTATTTAAAAAACTAAAACATCAACAGTTAAGTGTTGTGATTGAAGCTTTCTGTGGTGCAGAATCTCATGATATTGTGCTGTAATGTTATATGTCAAGTAGATGAGAGGCTGACCATGGCGCTGAAGTGTCCTCTGTCGCAGGCCCGGGCCACGTTGTACAAATATTGCCTACAGGAGCTCAGCCTGGTGTACATGTCAGCCATCTTGCCTTGCATCAGCTGTTGATAACAAAGAACGTTTTTTGGTTAATTTCTGCAGTGTTTTAATCGAATGGACAAAAAAGGGCAAACCTGGAATTGTCCGATCTTCTGTCCAAAAGCTTCTCTGACGTGTAGATAGGGGACAGCGTAGTCCAAAACTGCCTGCATGATGCTGAACAGTCGCAAAATTGTATTTAAAGATGACATTCTTATCACGACAGGTGCTGTCAAAATATTTAACAGCAGCCAGAATATCTCCTTACCCAACAGGTCCAGATGCAAGAACCAGCCTCTCCAGATCTAAACCGCTCATCATCACGTAAACGCCTTTGTTCAATGGACCCAAGATGTTCTCCTCTAAAACAAAACAGGAACATAGAATCAGAATAAAATAAGAGGCGTTGTTTACTATTTTTTTTAACAGTGTGCTTTATGGGACAAACCAGGGATTTTGCAGTCCTCAAAGATCAGCTCACAAGTATTTGACCCCCTCATGCCCAGTTTGTCCAGCTTCTGGGCTGTAGAGAAACCCGGCATCCCCTGCGGGACAGAAGCACATGGAGGTAGGAGGAGCAGACAGTTGAAGCAATTGCTAACATGTTGACCAAAGCCTCATCTAAGCCGCTCTTGTCTCACCTTCTCAACAATGAAAGCTGTAATGCCTTTTTGATATGCCTCTGGGTTAGTCTTGGCATACACAATCAGGACATCGGCATCCGGTCCGTTTGTAATCCAGAACTTGTTGCCATTGAGAATATAGTAGTCACCTGCAGAACACACACGGAAATGTTGCAGAGTAGAGTGGTATTGCAGTATTTGTTTGTTCCTAAATGTCAGAGGAAGTATTTTTTTCTCACAATAAATGATTTAAATACAATTAGTCTAGACACCCAAAAATAGGAACACAAAACACATTGGACATACATGCAGAAAACAATGCAAAATGAAAATACATATAAATGACAAACTGACATTGTCATTGAAACTATTTTATAATAACATGATTGGCTGGTGTCGGCCTTATAAAGCACGCATGGGCGATTAAAAAAACAACGGCGCTGTCATGTCATTGTAGCAATAAAGTAAATGATGTGTGAGTGTATGGCACACTTACAAGCTGTATTGACACTGCACTGATAATGTGTAGGTGTTTCATAATGGCCATTTGCTGGATTAAAAAAGTAACTACATTTGACCTGCAAATAACATTAATAGCAAATAGAATTGCTTTAGTTTTATAGCTGTGATTTGGCGCAAAACGACCAAAATGATCCCAAACTTTGAAATCTTTGGTGTTTCTTAGTTCCATTTAATTCAATGATGGTGACGAAAACCAATGTCAAACCACTCCTGACTTACTTGGCACAAGCTGAGCTGTATGAAAGTTTGGTGCTTCACAGTCAATTGACACAGCAGCTGCACATTTTTTCTTCCTCAAATGACACACAAATCGAGGCTTTGAGGGACACATTAGCTATTACTCCTGGGGCTTAATGATGCCGCAATTCTTCAATATGGTTTGACCCATCACTAAATCATTGTATACATAATCTAATATGTCACTATATTGATCAAAAGAGGCAGTATAATGTGCGACCAAGTCAGTTGCGATTGCTTTTTCAGGCTTCTGATTGGACAAAGTGAGCATGACTGACAATATATGGATTTTTATGTGGGCAGACATTTTTTTAAATGCCACCCATGTGGTTGGAGATTTTATTCAAAAACATGGCCTTTTGCCCCAAATTCCTGGTTCCGTCCAGCTGGGCTATGGAACAGCTGCGAAACCAATACGTTTCCACTTGGTATGTAACGATATAAAAATGTCATACCATGGTTATCGTGAAAAAAAAAAAATTATTATCTTGATATTGTTGAATGTACTCAAAAAGTACTTATACACACATTGAAATCTTTTGACCAAATGATTTTGCTTTCATCGACTAAAAGAATAGACACACTGTTAGAAAACCCACTATTTTGCATGTTTTGTGTTTCTTAGGTTCACTGATAGTGTTTCAGTCTTTCTGTTTTATCTGTTAAATATAGTCTGTGCTGTAGCACTTCAAGATTTATTTCAATTAAAAGTGTGTAAAAAATAAAAACTATTATTTTTTATTATTTTGTGGCATCCTACTCTGTTCAGCTGTCGTTGAACACACGGTAAAAAACACCTCTGTCTCGTTTTCCTCCGATTATAGAACGATCAATCTGTCCTAAGAGAGAACAGCTCGCAGGTTCAATGTGCACAATTAAATAGCTTAGTTGCTCAGACAGCAATGTGTTTATATAAGTTTAGATTGAAGTGTGTTGTTTCTTGATAGGGAAACACGTTCATTTCTCTTGCTTTCATGTTAACATTTAAGCTAGCGAGCTGGTGCCAGTCAGTCCGTGAGTTTATCAAAGTGCAGCTATCAATCACGGTTTTTCAATAATTTTATTTTAAAACAGTAACACTCGTCAGGAGTTTTACCACGGTTATCATTAAAATTGTTACTGTTACATCCCTAGTTTCGACTCTAGTCAATGTGTGTCAACTGCCACCAGCTCCTGAGCTTCGGAGGTTTCTGGGGCAAATACGCAAGGCTTCTATTTTTACATGATGTCGGAGCAAGGCCACAGCAATTTTGCACAGACGGATAGAGCGGGGCAGCAACGCATGAACAAAATAAAACCATCCAGTTAGTTTTCAGAATAAAAACTCAGTGTTGACCCCAGATCGTACATTTCACAGAGTCACATCAACATAACGTCACAATGTTAGGAACTGTTTGTTGTGGAATTCATCCCACATAAAATTGTCACCGCAAGAAATTTGATTTATCGACCACCTTGTCATCATTCTTGCAACGACCAGACAAATACTACAGTATTTTACATCCACACAAACATCACAATCAATTTTTAACGTCAGTCAGGTCGAAGAGTTGGCAGTTCTACACTTAATTAAAATATGCACAGTTAATGAAGCTTTTATGATGGCAACACACCCAGAAAAGTATTGTGTAAACTTTTCATTATTTATATTATGGGGAAGTTGGTTTGAATGTCAAACATTGTGTTAGACCTTAAAGATAACTAAGACTGAGGTATACCTTTCTTCTTGGCCTTCAGTTTCATGGACACAACATCAGAGCCGGAATTGTTTTCACTCATGGCCAAGGCACCCACGTGCTCTCCAGTCATTAACTGTAAAAAAATTGTAACTAAAAAAAAGATCATAGTGTAGCCATTCTTTAACATAAGCAAATACTGTACATTCTTACCTTAGGCATGTACTTCTCTTTCTGTTTCTCATTGGCGTGTCGCACCATCTGGTTGACGCACAGGTTGGAGTGGGCACCATAGCTGAGAGCGATGGCCGCTGACACCCGAGAGATTTCCTCCATAACGATGACGTGATCGAGGTAGCCCAATCCCGTGCCTCCGATCTCCACTGAAAGTAAAGCAGAGAAGAAATTTCACTGAGTAAATGAAAACATATGAATACAAAAATGATTAATTGAAGAATATCTTACCTGGCGCAGTAATGCCAAGCAGTCCCATCTCACCCATATCTTTCCAGAATTCCTGTCTCACACGGAACACAACATGCATCCTCTCCGTGCATCAACAACTTGTGATATTCTCATTGCTACAAAAAAAGACGTTGCTCCAGGGTGTCTACGCATTGTGCACTTAAAAGCATAGCAACTCACCCGCATTCCTGCAAATTCATTCTGCTTGTCTATCTCGTCAGCATGTGGCGCTAGTTTTTCTGCACAGAATCTGCGAACCGTTTCCCTGAGCTGCGCAAGAGAACGACAACAAAAAAGGTTTAACTTGACAGATATTACTGATATACACTAAAGATGCACAATTTTGAGAAAAAACTAATTGCGATTTTTCTCTCCAAAATCTTAATTTACGTTTTGATTTGCGGTTTTTCTATTTTATACATACAAATGCATGAAACAACAAAAATAAAAAGTGAAGGAACATATGCTACATATATATAGACTGTCAAGCATCATATTCTTATCTCAAGATGCAACACGTTAGAACAAAATGCAAAAATTTAGTTTAAAAAATATATGGCTTCATGGACACAGACTCAGAGCTTTTGTCTACTTCATACTCTTAAACTGAAGAACTACATACCTGATAAAAAATAGTTTTTTATAATGTCCATCCATTTTCTACCGCGTGTCCCTTTCGGGGTCGCGGGGGGTGCTGGAGCCTATCTCAGCTGCATTCGGGCGGAAGGCGGGGTACACCCTGGACAAGTCGCCACCTCATCACAGGGCCAACACAGACAACATTCACACTCACATTCACACAGTATAATGTAATCAAAATAATCATAATGGAATGGAATCATAATATATAATAATGCAAGCAGAGTTTCCCCTACATGTAAACGATCGTGGCGCAACACCACCGCAAGATTACCGCTGCCACACCTTCAAAATAAGTTTATTTTATGTGAAAACACTTTTTATTTTATTTTGAAAAAGTAAAAGTAAGGCGAGAAAGTTGAAGAGAATTTTAAGCTAATTACCGTATTTTTCGGAGTATAAGTCGCTCCGGAGTATAAGTCGCACCGGCCGAAAATGCATAATAAAGAAGGGAAAAAACATATATAAGTCGCACTGGAGTATAAGTCGCATTTTTGGGGGAAATGTATTTGATAAAACCCAACACCAAGACATTTGAAAGGCAATTTAAAATAAATAAAGAATAGTGAACAACAGGCTGAATAAGTGTACGTTATATGACGCATAAATAACCAACTGAGAACGTGCCTGGTATGTTAACGTAACATATTATGGTAAGAGTCATTCAAATAACTATAACATATAGAACATGCTATACGTTTACCAAACAATCTGTCACTCCTAATCGCTAAATCCCATGAAATCTTATACGTCTAGTCTCTTACGTGAATGAGCTAAATAATATTATTTGATATTTTACGGTAATGTGTTAATAATTTCACACATAAGTCACTCCTGAGTATAAGTCGCACCCCTGGCCAAACTATGAAAAAAACTGCGACTTATAGTCCGAAAAATACGGTAATACATTTCTTGTTCAAGCCAGTGTAAACGACCCTAAATCTTTTGACATTATACCGACAATAACGTCTAAACATTACGCCGTCTGCGTCTTTGAACCTCCGTTTGTACATCGCTGTGTGGAGTGTGTATTTGTCCCCGTGCATGTGTGGTTTTTCTCAGGGCACTCTAGTTTCCTCCCACATTCCAAAAATATGTATGTTAGGTTCATTGGAGACTGAAAATTGGCCATAGATATGAATGTTAGTGTGAATTATTATTTATATACAGTATATGTGCCCTGGAATTCTCCATGCTAATTTCAGTTAGTTTGTCAATAAGCTAGTCAATTGTTAGCATTAAGCTAACGGCATGAGTGCTCAACCTTCATCCTGCATAATTGTATTGCTTTTTTAGTTTATTCCAAATAACGTAATTTCTAAATGTATGTGCACTTCATTTGTATATATAATATACTTTCTTTAGTGTGGTTAGTTTTACAGTGACTTTAATGTGAAGAATATCAAAACTGCTCAAGTTATTTTTTTTCAAATCTAACTCAAATGATTGTTTACATATTTGGCAAACTAAATTGAGACATTCAGGGAGGGCAGAATAACGTGTAAACATGCGCTTACCTTAGCTAAAACTAATTACTACTCCAATCTCATCCGCATCAATAAAAACGATCCTAAATATATGTCCAATACAGTAGCATCGCTAACCCAACAAGAAACTTCTCAAAGTAGCTCCACCCACTCAGCTGATGAGTTTATACACATTTTTACTAAGAAAATTGTACTCATTAGAAAGGAGATTAAGGATAACGCGTCCCAGCTCCAACTGGGTTCTATTAACGCAGATGCGAATGTATGTACGACAGATCTCGCCCTCCAAAATAATCTCTCTTTTTGAAGAACTAACATTAGAGGAACTCTTGCAACTTGTAAATGGAACAAAACAAAGAACATGTTTACTTGACTCACTTCCTGGGAAACTTATCAAGGAGCTTTTTGTAATATTAGGACCATCAGTGCTAAATAATATTAACTTATCACTTTCCTCTGGTACTGTTCCCCTAGCATTCAAAAAAGCAGTAATTCATCTTCTGCTCAAGAGACCTAACCTCGATCCTGACCTCATGGTAAACTACCAGCCATTTGTCCCAACTTCCCTTTATCTCGAAAATCCTCGAAAAAATTGTTGCACAGCAGCTAAATGAGTGTCTAACAATGTCTGTGAACCCTTTCGGTCCGGTTTCAAGGCATGTTGCTGTTACTTGATCTTAGCGCTGCTTTCGATACAGTCAATCATAACATTCTATTAGAACGTATCAAAACACATATTGGTATGATAGATTTAGACTTTTCTTGGTTTAACTCCTATTTACTGACAGGATACAGTGCGTCCCCCATAACAATGTGACCTCTGACTATGTTTTTGTTTAGTTTAGAGCTAACATGACCTTACAGTGAGGTCTTAAGAGGCACATAGCATAGAAAAAAAACTTTTAAAAATATATTTAAAAAACTAATAAAAACGATTCTGTAAAATTTTACAAAATAAAACATGTGGAAATTACACAAGATTGTAACATTTCCTAACATTTTTAAAACTTAAAAAAAATATTTGTCATCTACCTAGAAAATGTACCGTACAATATATAGTGCGAAGGTTTGTTTAGATTTACAAGGTGAAACTAATATAATGACATGGGCTCATGGCAAAATGAGATTTTTCGAACCTTCTTTTGATATAATGTTGATATTAAATTGAAAATCTCAATTTAAAAAAACAAAAAACTGTAAGCCATGGTCATCAAAGTTGTATTAAATAGATGCTTGACATGTCCCTTTGCATGTAAGGAGTTAATATCACATATTAGTTTCACATTTGAAGTTGACTTGCTGACATGAATGGACTTTTGTACAGAATTGTAATTTGATTAGTTTCATCTGTATAATATAATGACTGAGCGAAAATGTGGTTGGCGAAAAACATGCAACTTTTCTCTTACTACAATTGAACATTCACCTACCGAAGGAGCATCTATGTGGCAAATTGTTGTAAGCTTTTCACCACAAACTTAGTCACTGCTCTGTGACATTCGTCATTCCTGGCCAAGTGGTACTCTTCGTGAATTGAAGCCATTACTGCCGGCCTCAGAATATGTCTCCTCATGCTCATCTAAATGAGAAGGCATTCATTTCAATTTAACAGGTAGTAGTGCGAACATTATCGGCGGTATTAGTACCTGTTATATTTGTCAGCATATTTCTCATATGTCCTCCTCTTGATGAAATAGCAACTTGGAATTATTAAAAGTAACCAAGTTGCGGTCTTTTTTTTAGTAAAATTACTTATTCTGGAGACCACAATACATTATCAAATTCCTTTATTTTTTTCACGTAAAAAAACCCCAACTGGTTTTCAAGGTGTGGCGGCTATGATTTTGCATCTATTTTCTACCGTTTGACGCACTTGGGGTTGCGGGGGCGCTGCAGCCTATCCCAGCTACACTCATTAAGGGGAAACTTTGATGTCACTTCTTCTAGAAACTTATATTTCTTCTTCGATCACCTGTCCAGTCATTGAAATTAGCAACACCTGTGGGTCTAAATACGAAACCCAAAACCAGTGAAGTTGGCATGTTGTGTAAATCGTAAACAAAAACAGAATACAATGATTTGCAAAACCTTTTCAACTTATATTCAATTGAATAGACTGCAAAGACAAGATATTTAATGTTCAAACTGAGAAACTTAATTTTTTTTTGTGCAAATATTCATTAACTTAGAATTTAATGGCAGCAACACATTGCAAAAAAGTTGGCACAGCAGCATTTTTACCAATGTGTTACATCACCTTTCCTTTTAACAACACTCAATACACGTTCGGGAACTGAGGAAACCAATTTTTGAAGCTTTTCAGGTAGAATTCTTTCCCATTCTTGCCTTAAGTTGTTCAACAGTCCGGGGTCTCCGATGTCATATTTTACGCTTCATAATGCGCCACACATTTTCAATGGGAGACAGGTCTGGATGGATGGATGGACAACGTGCTAACTTCTCTGGTTTTGGTTTTTGTACGTCACTTCACATAACTCAATTTTAAAAAATCCAATGGATAAATAGACATGACAATTATCGCGTTAACTGTGTACTTTTAAGTGTAATAAGACTATTTAAATAGACTAAGGCCGTGTCCACTCGAACACAGATACTTAATAAACGCATACTTATCTCTGCGTTTAGGCCTCTTGTCCACACGCAGATGCATACTTCGGTCTTTAAAAACGCAGACTTTTGCAAACACTGGCCAAAGTGTGGAGATCCAAAACTCTCCGCTTAGCGTATGCATGTACACAGCACAAACGGAGACTTGTGATGACGTCACGGTTGTGCGCTGTCATTTCCAAGCTCAACAACACTGCTTCGCTGGCTTTAAATACACTATGAAAGGACTTAATGTATGTTTGAATGTAAACATGCTGCTATTTTCACTCAACATTAATAAAAAAAGACATCAAAATGGGCTTTGCGACACTCTCGCTGGCGCAAATGACAGTCAGCTCTTTTGGATACGATCGCTGTGGAACCGCCACCTGATGGGACAACTTTGACAACCAAGACTTTTTGCTCTGTGTCATAAGAAAGGTGCAACATTATCTTATGTTCTTAGTCCTTGTTTAACGACAAATCATGAAGTTAACTTAACGTGTCTTGCTTCCTAAACCAAGCAACTAAAAACAACATAATGTAGCGTCCTCCTTGTAGTGTGTATTGATGTTAAAGACAATATACAATTTATTGCACATGTACCATATTACTATATCGATAAATAAATGCTTTATAATTCCATGAGAGCTTTGCAGTGACACACGCACGTCTGTGTGCTTTATACAGACACTTAAACATGCAAAATGCACCCAGGGTGGACCACTCATCTGTGCATCAGTTGGGGATGTCTCTGCGCTGCTCACCTGTCTCTGCTCAAGATGATCTTCTGCTGGCCCCACTATGGACTGGACTCTCACTATTATGTTAGATCCATTATGGAATGGACTCTCACAATATTATGCTAGAATAGATCCACTCGATGTCCATTGCACCGGTCGCCCAGGGGTCTCCACATCTGCGGTCCCCTCCAAGGTTTCTCATTGTTATCCCATTGGGTTGAGTTTTTTCTTGCCCTTATGTGGGATCTGAGCTGAGGATGTCGTTGTGGCTTATGCAGTCCTTTGAGACACTCGTGATTTAGGGCTATATAAGTAAACATTGATTGATTGAAAATGGTTCCCTTGGCTCGTTAGTGCGTGCTGATTTTAGACATAATGTACACTTCACTGCACATGTAATGCATCCCCATGTTGCTGACCATGTTATAATTCTATGAGTGTTGGGTTTCAGCAGCACAGGCGTGCATTCGCTCTTTAATAATGTTCCCAGGGCTCTGTGTACGCGCAGGCTGGTTTTAGAGATAATGTACCTGTCATTGTATGTGTAAAGTATATCAAAATAAACATATTTGGAGGTTTAATGCCACCAACTCAGCTATTGCTGCTTTTTTCAGGCTTCTGATTAGACAAAATGTGCATGACAGCCGGTGTATGTGTTTGTGTGTAGACAGACTGTTTTGAAACTGCACTTGTGTGGATGGAGATTGTTTTAACCCAAAATATGTGTTTTTGAAACTCTCCGTGTTCGTGTGGACATGGCCTAAAGATACACAAAACACATAACAGTCGCAATTTCGCATGATCCATACGATTTAATACAGGAGGTATATGAAAGTTACAAATTGCTCACCTGTAAAAAAGGTAAATATTTGCAGCAAGAGACAAAATACTAGAAACATGGTTGTGTTATCACACAACTCTTTCCGTGCAAAGGCACATAACTTGTTATCTTCTACTGCAAGTTAAGAGTTGCCTCGCCACAGCTGTTTCTGTTTTTCAGCCTAACAGCCAAGGACAGAGCTCAAGTACCCCAACGAAGATAAGGCAAAGCAGAGACAGGGCGAAATCACGAGGCTCAGCACATTTCCATCCTGAATAATCACGTATTGTGTCTACTGAGCAACTTGCATAATATGTGACCCCTCCCTTTAGAAGCAGCCTCAGCGATGTAACTAGGGAACTCCTGAATAAAATGGGGGGCCCGGGGGCTGTTCCTTAGAATAGAATAGAATAGAGTTTTATTGTCATTATTACAGTGAACAGGTTCAAAGAACAAAAAAATTGGAGCAGATCCCCTAAGGCAGTGGTCCCCAACCTTTTTGTAGCTGCTCAACGGTTATATATATATATATTTTTAAATATATATATATTTTTTTTTTCATAAAGAAATACAATCAGGTGTGCTTACGGACTGTATCCCTGCAGACTGTATTGATCTATATTGATATATAATGTATATATTGTGTTTTTTATGTTGGTTTAATAAAAAAATTTAAATAAATTTGTTTTTATTTTTTTTATTTCTTTTGCGGCTTGGTACCAATCGGTCCGCGGACCGGTACCGGGCTGCGGCCCGGTGGTTGGGGACCACTGCCCTAAGGTGCATACGCAATAATTTAGTAATATAAATAGTAAAAAAAGATTAAAAAAGAAGATATGTATCTATATATATGTATATATCCACACACATGCACATATCCATACATATGCATATATATACAAATACACATATAACATTATTGCACATTATAGTCCGAAAAAAATAAAAAGACATGATACATGAGGACATGACGGACACATTGTGCTCACTCAGTGCCTGTTTAATGCTACTATGGCTCTTGGGTAAAAACAGTTTATTAGTCTATTGGTGCCCGCTTTTAGCACCCTATAGCGTCTGCCTGAGTGTAGCAGTTCTAGGTGGCAGTGCCCGGGGTGGGATGGGTCTTTCAGGATGCTCTGTGCTTTCCTGAGACAGCAGGAGCTGTACAGGTCAGCCAGGGAGGGAAGGGGGCATCCGATGGAGCGTGGGGGGAGACTTTAACTGAGTGTGCAGCGCCATGAGTTCTACCCGTGAGCAAAATTGAACTCTGTCTCTGCCTGATTCCTTGTTTCTTGTTCTGTTTAATAGACAGTTCGGTGCTTAAACCTGACACATGGAATGTAGTTTGACCCCATGTCCTTGTTCAATCTTTTGCATTGTTCATAAAATACAGAAAAGTGCGTTTACCTCAATTTCACGCAAATGATTTGATGTGTCATAATGAAAATAAAATAAATTACGTTTTTTTCCAACGTTTTAAATGCCGGGCATGGTGGACAATGTCACCCAATCAAATGGTTGTTATGAAACCCACCCACTTGCACCCAGTGCTCACAAATTGACAACAGACACCGTGTCAACCTTCAAAAAAAGGCAGGCATGACCTGAACAGTTTAGGATTTAGTACTTCCTTCGATTAAGTTGACAAACTTTTATAACAATTGAGTTTAGCTAGCTAGGCTACTAATACAATGTCCTACTGTGCACTATTAGCTAACGTTAGGTCACACATCCATGTGGCTGAAATATTATAATGAATAAGTCATTCCGTGTTCGTACAACTAACAGTACACAGTGACTTAGTTACGAGAACGTAACGCGACTCTTTTCCAGCAGAAAAATGGGAGAACTTTGTGTGTGTTGTCATGTTATCTTAGCAGCTGCGGCTAACCTGAGTCTGCTCGTCCGTGAGTCCATTCACCACATCGTCCACCGGGATAGCAGCGCCGGCACATCCTCGCCTCAGCAGCGCGGGGATGGACAGCCTGGGGCAGAGGCGAAGACCACTTTTGATGGCAAACATGTTCTGGATAAAACAATTCAAAAAGTTATGAAGAGACGCGTCCAAATCGGGAAGACAGTAGAGGTCTCACTCTGACACTTTAGCCGCGATGCCAACAAGGGTGTGAGAGTATTATCGCCCTCTAGATGTTGGAGTAGGTATAACACATACTTCTTTTAGAACAGTGGTTCTTAAAGGCCTACTGAAATGAATTTTTTTTATTTAAACGGGGATAGCAGATCTATTCTATGTGTCATACTTGATCATTTCGCGATATTGCCATATTTTTGCTGAAAGGATTTAGTATAGAACAACGACGATAAAGATTGCAACTTTTGGTATCTGATAAAAAAAAGGCTTGCCCCTACCGGAAGTAGCGTGACGTAGTCAGTTGAACATATACGCAAAGTTCCCTATTGTTTACAATGATGGCCGCATGAAGTGAGAGAGATTCGGACCGAGAAAGCGACAATTTCCCCATTAATTTGAGCGAGGATGAAAGATTTGTGGATGAGTAAAGTGCAAGTGAAGGACTAGTGGGGAGTTGAAGCTATTCAGATAGGGAAGATGCTGTGAGAGCCGGGGGTGACCTGATATTCAGCTGGGAATGACTACAACAGTAAATAAACACAAGACATATATATACTCTATTAGCCACAACACAACCAGGCTTATATTTAATATGCCACAAATTAATCCTGCATAAAAACACCTGCGTGTTTGTTATGCTAGCTCCTAGCTCCTCTGCTAGCTCCTAGCTCCATAGAACACGCCAATACAATTCAAACACCTGATCAACACACACAATCACTCAGCCCAAAAGACAGTTTACCTAACCCAAGGTTCATAAAGCTTATATATTTTTAAAAAGTTACGTACGTGACGCGCACATACGGTCAAGTTATCGAATGTTTAGCAGCCAAGGCTGCATACTCACGGTACCTGATATTCAGCTGGGAATGACTACAACAGTAAATAAACACAAGACATATATATACTCTATTAGCCACAACACAACCAGGCTTATATTTAATATGCCACAAATTAATCCTGCATAATAACACCTGCGTGTTTGTTATGCTAGCTCCTAGCTCCTCTGCTAGCTCCTAGCTCCATAGAACACGCCAATACAATTCAAACACCTGCACAACACACACAATCACTCAGCCCAAAAGACCGTTCACCTAACCCAAGGTTCATAAAGCTTATATATTTTTAAAAAGTTACGTACGTGACGCGCACGTAGGTACGGTACGTGTTATGCTAGCTCCTCTGCTAGCTCCTAGCTCCATAGAACACGCCAATACAATTCAAACACATGATCAACACACACAATCACTCAGCCCAAAAGACCGTTCACCTAACCCAAGGTTCATAAAGCTTATATATTTTAAAAAAGTTACGTACATACGCAAAAAAAAAGCCAAAGCTGCATACTCACAGTAGCACGTCTGCGTCTTTGTCATCCAAATCAAAGTAATCCTGGTAAGAGTCTGTGTTGTCCCAGTTCTCTACAGGCGTCTGTGTATCGTAGTCAAAAGTCCTCCTGGTTAGAGTCTCTGTTATCCGAGTTCTTCCATCTTGACTGCATCTTTCGGGAATGTAAACAAAGAAGCGCCGGCTGTGTACTGTTGTGGCTGACTACGTTCGAAAAATACGTCCATTTCGCACCGACAACTTTCTTCTTTGCTTGCTTGGCTTCCTTCTCCATAATGCAATGAACATGATTGAAACAGATTCACGAACACAGATGTCCAGAATACTGTGGAATTATGAAATGAAAACAGAGCTTTTTCATATTGGCTTCAATGTGGAAGGCATACCCGTGTTCGCCGGGCTACGTCACGCGCATACGTCATCCGCAGAGGCGTTTCGAACCGGAAGTTTAGCGGCAAATTTAAAATGTCACTTTATAAGTTAACCCGGCCGTATTGGCATGTGTTATAATGTTAAGATTTCATCATTGATATATAAACTATCAGACTGCGTGGTCGGTAGTAGTGGGTTTCAGTAGGCCTTTAACATGGGCTCGTTCGAACCCTAGGGGTTCGGTGAGTCGGGCTCAGGGGTTCGGCGGAGGTCAAAAACACACCCGACTCATCGTGTGAATACAAACTTTTCCTTATCGGCGTATTACGGGTACGGCAACAGCTGACTGGTTTGCAACACTTGTGATTTAGGGCTATATAAATAAACATTGATTGATTTATTGATTGATTGATTGATTGTTGTGAGTTTATGCACTGTGTTGGTTTTGTTGTTTGAACAAGGTGATGTTCATGCACGGTTCATTTTGTGCACCAGTAAAAAAAATATGGTAACACTTTAGTATGGGGAACATATTCACCATTATTTAGTTGCTTATTAACATGCAAATTAGTAACATATTGGCTCTTCATTATTAAGAACTTAATAATGCCTTATTCAGCATGGCCTTATTATAACCCTAACCCTAACCCTAACCAAATAACTCTAAATTAAGTCTTTATTACTTAGAATATGTTCCCCTAGTGTCCAAATAACTCTAAATTAAGTCTGTGTTACTTAGAATATGTTCCCCATACTAATGTGTTACCAAAAACATATAACTTTGTCTTGAATTTGAAAAAAACCCCAACATTTTGTTTTTCACTAAGGGTTCGGTGAATGCTAGGGCTGTGAATCTTTGGGTGTCCCACGATTCGATTCAATATCGATTCTTGGGGTCACGATTAGATTCAAAATAGATTTTCTTTCAATTCAACACGATTCTCGATTCAAAAACGATTTTTTTCCCCGATTCAAAACGATTCTCTATTCATTCAATACATAGGATTTCAGCAGGATCTACCCCAGTCTGCTGACATGCAAGCAGAGTAGTAGATTTTTGTAAAAAGCTTTTATAATTGTAAAGGACAATGTTTTATCAACTGATTGCAATAATGTAAATTTGTTTTAACTATTAAATGAACCAAAAATATGACTTATTTTATCTTTGTGGAAAATATTGGACACAGTGTGTTGTCAAGCTTATGAGATGCGGTGCAAGTGTAAGCCACTGTGACACTATTGTTCTTTTTATTTTTTATTTTTATAAATGTCTAATGATAATGTCAATGAGGGATTTTTAATCACTGCTATGTTGAAATTGTAACTAATATTGATACTGTTGTTGATAATATTCATTTTTGTTTCACTACTTTTGGTTTGTTCTGTGTTGTGTTTGTGTCTCCTCTCAATTGCTCTGTTTATTGCAGTTCTGAGTGTTGCTGGGTTGGGTTGGGTTTTGGAATTATATTGCATTGTTACGGTATTGCTGTGTATTGTTTTGTTGGATTGATTAGTTAAAAAAAAATAAAATAAAAAAAAATAAAATCGATTTTTTAAAAATGAGAATCGATTCTGAATCGCACAACGTGAGAATCGCGATTCAAATTCGAATCGATTTTCCCCCACACCATTAGTGAATGCGCATATGAAACTGGTGGGGTTCGGTACCTCCAACAAGGTTTAGAACCACTGTTTTAGAATCAAAACTGAGCTGGTGCACACACAGTGACAGCTAAACACAGTCGTATTGAAGAGCATGTTGATTCTATATGTTTATAATAAATATAATTTAATAAAATTTTAATGGGGTTACTACTTGAATGGATGGATGGAGAGGAGTAGTATTTTTCGACTAAACTTAAATAAAGCAACAGCGTATTGGAATGAGTGCGCATGCGTGGAGCATGAACGCGCGTCGTGCACCAGCCCAGCGCTCAGTGGCGGCAATGTGCAGCTCACTCACAAGGAGGAAGTCTGGCTTGGACCGTTTGAATACTTCAAAAAAGCTCCACAACGCTGCTACGTTCACGACGCGTTCAATGCCCTGAAGAAGCGTAGGAAAGAGAATTTCCGGGCAACTTTTTTTTTTTTTTTTTTTTTTGGACAGGCAATGCCGGAGTTGTGATGAACTCTCCCGGTGGGTCGAAGGCGCGTTCAATGCTGTGATGGACGCTCACCGGGTACCGCAAGTGACAATCACCCCGGATGGAGGCGGGTCCTCGCGGGAGATGCAGCAGGAGGACTGGGGCGAGAACCCCGTGGACGGTGCCCTGCGGAGGAAGCTGTCGACTTCCTCTGTGTCCTCCACGGGGTCTTCTGCGGTGGAGTCTGAGGATGACCTGCTCAGCGACAGCGAGAGCAAAAGTCGAGGCATCATCACTTTGGAACACCTGGCGGACACTGGAGAGGTGAGTCCACTTTACCAAGGTTTCTCATTGTAGCCCATTGGGTTGAGTTTTTCCTTGCCCTGATGTGGGATCTGAGCCGAGGAGGTCGATGTGGCTTGTGCAGCCCTTTGAGACACTCGTGATTTAGGGCTATATAAATAAACTTTGAATGATCGATGAGGTGGCGACTTGTCCAGGGTGTACCCCGCCTTCCGCCCGAATGCAGCTGAGATAGGCTCCAGCACCCATGCGACCCCAAAAGGGACAAGCGGTAGAAAATGGATGGGATGGATGATTGATTGATTGATTGACCGACCTCCACTGCACAATATGGGGGTCGAAATTACAACAGCCAGTTGGGATTTTTTTCTCTGCCACTTGTCTCTGTGTTGACTTGTAATGCATTGCATTGAATTCCAGTTCAGTGCAAATGCATTTAATAAGATCCCTGAGCCGCTGTGCATCAGTGCCGAGATTACTCACGCTGCTTCAGAGGCTTTAAAGCCAGAATAAAGTGAAGCCGCACACACTCTGCGGTAAGCAAACGACATCCTCCCAGAGGACCCCTATTCACTCTAAACAAGGGGCAATTACACAGTGATAAAAGTGTGTTTGCCTACTTGATTTTCCAAGTGCTATAAAAAGTGATATCACGTGGGAAATAAGCCACTTCCACTTTTCAGACACCATTTGCCTTACATGCTTAATTACATTTATTAGGACATTGGAGGCTGTAATAAAGACATATTTGACTTAGGCAGAGATAATGTTTCCAATTATAAAAGATAATTGTGTGGCAAAGTCATTACACTCATTGAAATCCGGTTATTTCTTCTTATGTCTAATGGCTTATTTGAAGGCTGGGATCACCGTAATGATCCTGCTGGCTGTGTGCATGGACTCAAACCAGCATCCTCTGCTGACATCAATAAATGTATTGCAGGGATATTCGACTACATTTTGGGGGGCCACATTTACAGAAAGCTATTGAAAGGGGGGTGGGGGGTGGTGTAGACTTCTCCCATAATTTTTTTGTATATTCCGAAGAACCAGCATCCTCTGCAGTTTGATTGTGGTCCATGTATTTTGTTAGAGATACAGGGGCACTTTGCTGTTTTTAAGGACATTCCGCAAAAATGCTAGTCAAATCCAATTTTTTGTATTTTTTTGTATATTCCGTAGACTTCTCTCTTAAGTTTTTACATTTTTTTGTATATTCCAAAGAACCAGCATCCTGTGCAGTTTGATTGTGGTCCATGTATTTTGTTAGAGATACAGGGGCACTATGCTGTTTCTCAGGACTTTCCGCAAAGATGCTAGTCAAATCCAATTTTTTATTTTTTTTTGTATATTCCGAAGAACCAGCATCCTCTGCAGTTTGATCGTGGTCCATGTATTTTGTTAGAGATACAGGGGCACTATGCTGTTTTTAAGGACTTTCTGCAAAAATGCTAGTCAAAGATCTACTCTATGACAGCACTGTGGTGTTTTTTAAGAATCTGCTGCAAAAATGTGAGTCTCTCACAAGTTTATTTGAACCAAACTTGTGGTGCACCAATTGAATAGCCCAAATGATGAAAAAAGAGGACCTGAATTAGAACCTTGAGGAACTCCACTAGTATAACTACAGACGTTGAACAAATGGCTACTGACTTCTGAAGTAAAAAAGCTACGGGCAACAATTTAGTTGCATTATTTACGTTACGATTAAAAAAATTGTAGACTATAAATAAAACTTTTTTTAATCAATCAAATTTATTTATTTATCCGAATAATTGTTGTATCCCCAGAATTACCACAACATCAGCACATGTTTGTTCTGGCTGCTCAGTACAACATTGGATAGGATAGGATAGGATAAACTTTATTTTTCCCACGATGAGTGAAAAAATGCCACAAAAATTAAAAGTTATGAAAGCAAAAGGGGAACATTAAAAAACACAAAGACATAAAAAGAGCACAGACCTGATGCAATCAGCTGCCACTTCACTGGCACCATTTCTACATACAGCAATAAAGAGACAATAATTCAGCAAAATTAGAGCAACAGGGCTTAATTAACATGTTGATGTGGATTTAATCTATCATCAGTATTATTCTGATAAAATGTTTATGTAATTAATCCATATGTAGCGCAGAATGACTCAAAATCCCCAAAAAACGTCCAAGTATCGCTACAGTCACTCATGTGCAAAGGGACCGTTTTATTACCAGTAATAATAACAATACATTTGCATGTGCATATGAATGGCAGTTGATCCAGAAGTGATAGATTGTTGAACCAAATAAGTCAATATGGACGATGCTAATCAGCAAATATGAGTTCAGAAAATATGACGGAACAGTTCACTAACATAAAGTATTATTCACACTTTGTGGGAAAGAGGTTTTTTACCCACTGAAGCTTAAAATAATACATTAATTACAAAAATAAGTAACAGGTCCACAAGATAGTGGACACAATTGTTTAGAAAAACAGAACATGATGTTAAATGTGTTTACTAAACGCGTCAAGTGCTTATACATCTGAAACTCAAAAAATAAGAATATCATGCAAAAATTCATTTATGTCAACAATTCAACTTCAAATGTGAAACTAATATGTGATATCAATTCATTACATGTACATTGACGTATGTCAAGCCTTTATCTGTTATCATTTTAATGATGATGGCTTACTGTTTTTGAAAACCTCAAATTTTGCTGAGATTTTCAATTCAAGGTTTTTAAAGCTGTAAGCCTTAATCATCAAAATCAAATCAAAAGACGTCTTGAAATATCTTGAGTTGCCTGTTATGATCCTATGTCATATATCAGTTTCACCTTGTAAATTTAATTGCAGGTATAAACAGAGCTTTGCACGATATTCACATTTTTGGAGTTTCGCCTGTATATTCTTGTTTTTCTTGAGTCTCTTTGTTTATGCAAAATGAAACATGATCAGTATACAGTATATTAAAAATGAATATTTAATCGTGATTAATTCAAATTAATCCACAGCAACCTTCTGATTAATCTGATTAAAACTGTAATTATTTGACGGCACCAAAGCATGTATGTACAGTATGTACATACATGTACAAGTATGTACATCTAACCATGTTTTAGATAGAATACATTTTTTTCATGTTTAAATGGCCTCTTTTAAGCACCCCTCCTTAAGCACACATGCTGCAGGAGTCGAGGGAGCCGCCTGAAGCTAAACAGTAGCCATTGTTTGTTTATGTTCACACACACTAGATCGTCCTTTGCTTTCTCCATAAACGGGCTGCACTTGTCATTTTGGTTTAAACAAAGCAAACACAAACGACTTGTTGAGAGTGCACATGTCTAAGCGTGTTTCCACCATTCCCAAAGATTGTCAAGAAACATTGCTTCAGACCTATCTACGCCTCCATCAGCCTACACCTCAGCCCACACAAACTGCCCAGCATATCATTGTGTGATAGTGCTTGACATTTAACAAGGAGCCACCACAGGAAGTCCAAAACACTATTGAGTCTTCACTATTTCGCAATTGAAAACGTTCAAAATTCATCGCTAATCAGGGTTCTCTCTGCGCTTAAAAAGGTGTCAGTGCAGTTGGATGTGGCAGGTATTAGTCACAGAACGTCTGGTGCCTTTTCACTGCTTCTCTTTGGAAGCAAATTCTGCAGCCTGTGTGCTTTCAGCGTTGCCGTTGGCAACCGTTTGTCAGGCCTAGGGTCCCACACACAAAAGGAATGTCAAAAAGAGGGGCCGTAGAGCTGAAGAAAGACGGCACTAGATCGCTTGGGAACAAGCACAATGTATCCCACCGCACTTTTCAGATTGTGTCTTTGAATTTCAGTGCACGTCTGCTTCACAGCCACGTAGTTTTGACTTTGGATGTGTGTGGCGTTTGCATGCTTCCTCACTTATCCCAAAAACATATCAGCACTTTTTCATTTGAAGCTGTAAACTGACTACTCTAATTATATCAATTAGAACCACTAATTGTCAATAGGTGTGAATGTTAGTGCAGATGGTTGCTCCCCGTGATTGACGGCTGACCGGTATCGGTAAGCTGGGTTAGGCTCCAGCTCACCATGTAAACAACAACCATGTATTCCACAGGACATCTGATGGCTTTTTTCAAGAGTAATTCCATTAGGCAAGTATAGACAAAAAATACAATGTATTTTTGTATGTACACTTGTTGTGCTACTCAAACCTCAAACAGTGTCATCTTATATAGTTAACAAACTTCTCAAAATGGGCATAACTAACACCATTATTGGTCACATATTTATCAACATTAAACAACAAATACTGATATTAGTCAAGTAATGCTGTAATAAAATAAAATAGTAATAAAAAAACATATATACCAGTGTTTCTTAACCATGTTGGGCCACTAGTGCACCCTACAGGCGTTCCCAAAATATCTGTTTCTCAGCTGTGGTCTGTATGGGTCGCAGCGGTTCTCAGTTGTAATACACTTTTCCAACACTTCTGGCAGTAATGACAATCTCAAACAGAATAAGTCTGGAGCTAAAGTCGGAGCAAAGTTTCTCATGTGCAAAAAGTGACAAAATTTGTGAAGCTGTATTTTCATTTGCACTTTAATTTTATTGATGGTTATTTAAGAAACAGGTCTGGTGTCTACATGCCGCTTTGCTTTTGTTTTTGGAGTCGCGAGGGGTGGACAAAGGGATGGATGACAAAGGGTTTGAAAAATGCTTGTAACAAAAAATACATTGTACAGAACATTCATAACACCAAGATCTATAGAGGCAGAAAAAAAGTAAGAAAAAATATAAGAACAAGCTAACTAGCATACTATGCACACATGTAGAAAATGTGTGGAGTACAGTCATTTATTAGACAAGAACAAAAACAACATGAAAGCAACATGGGGCATATTAAATAGTATTATTAAAAATGGTACTAAGAAAGAGTACCCACAATACTTTCTATACAAAAAAATAAAAATGTATAACATGGACGAAGTAGTTGAGCGCTTGAATAACTACTTTGTTACGGTAATTTTGGAATCAATTTGGAACAAAGGATTCCAGATGTACTTAAAGGCCTACTGAAACCCACTACTACCGACCACGCAGTCTGATAGTTTATATATCAATGATGAAATCTTAACATTGCAACACATGCCAATACGGCCGGGTTAGCTTACTAAAGTGCAATTTAAAATTTTGCGCGAAATATCCTGCTGAAAACGTCTCGGTATGATGATGCTTGCGCGTGACGTCACGGATTGTAGAGGACATTTTGGGACAGCATTGTGGCCAGCTATTAAGTCGTCTGTTTTCATCGCAAAATTCCACAGTATTCTGGACATCTGTGTTGGTGAATCTTTTGCAATTTGTTCAATGAACAATGGAGACAGCAAAGAAGAAAGCTGTAGGTGGGAAGCAGTGTATTTCGGCCGGCTGCAGCAACACAAACACGTAGCCGGTGTTTCATTGTTTACATTCCCGAAAGATGACAGTCAAGCTTTACCATTGGCCTGTGGAGAACTGGGACAACAGAGACTCTTACCAGGAGGACTTTGAGTTGGATACGCAGACTCGGTACCGTGAGTACGCAGCTGCGGCTTCCAAACATTTGATCGCTTGCCCGTACGTGCATGCCGCTATGTGCATGTCATGTACGTAACTTTGGGGACTTTGGGGAAATATATGTGCTGTATGAACTTTGGGGAGGTGAACGGTACTTTGGGCTGTGGGATTGAGTGTGTTGTGCGGGTGTTTGAGTTGTATTGGCGGGTTGTATGGACGGGAGGGGGGGGAAGTGTTTGTTATGCGGGATTCATTTGTGGCATATTAAATATAAGCCTGGTTGTGTTGTGGCTAATAGAGTATATATATGTCTTGTGTTTATTTACTGTTTTAGTCATTCCCAGCTGAATATCAGGTCCCACCCGCCTCTCACAGCATCTTCCCTATCTGAATCGCTTCCACTGCCCTCTAGTCCTTCACTCTCACTTTCCTCATCCACGAATCTTTCATCCTCGCTGAAATTAATTGGGAAATCGTCGATTTCTCGGCCCGAATCGCTCTCGCTGCTGGTGGCCATGATTGTAAACATTGTGCAGATGTGAGGAGCTCCACAACCGGTGACGTCACACGCATATCGTCTGCTACTTCCGGTACAGGCAAGACTTTTTTATCAGCGACCAAAAGTTGCAAACTTTATTGTCGATGTTCTCTACTAAATACTTTCAGCAAAAATATGGCAATATCGCGAAATGATCAAGTATGACACATAGAATGGACCTGCTATCCCCGTTTAAATAAGAAAATCGCATTTCAGTAGGCCTTTAAATGGTACCATAGATCAAAATCCCAACTGTATTTTCCTTAACAATGTGACAAAAGAGGAAATAATCAAAACTGTAAAAAAATGCAAATCCAAGACTTCAACTGACTGTGACGGAATAGATATGGAAACGATAAAAAAAAAGTTTTTGCAGAAATTCCAGGACCTCTAACATACATCAGTAATCCATCATTTTAAGCAGGACAATTTCCAAACAAAATGAAAATAGCGAAAGTTGTACCAATTCATAAAACTGGAGATAAACACCAATTTACAAATTACAGACCTGTTTCTTTACTTCCACAATTTTCTAAAATGATTGAAAAACTATTTAATAACAGATAAGACAAATTCATAAACAAAAGTGGAACACTTAAGAATAACCAATACGGATACAGAGCAAACATCTCAACATCCATGGCATTAATGAAAATAACAAAAAAATAACCAATGCAATAGATGGTAAACAGTGTGCAGCAGCAGTATTTATGGACCTAACTAGAGCATTTGCCACAATTAATCACAATATCTTAATCAACAAATTTGAACGATATGGCATCAGAGGGTTGGTATTGAACTGGGTGAAAAGCTACTTAACCAACAGGAAGCAATTTGTGAAGTTAAGTGAAAAAACGTCAAGAGAACTAAACACTTGTGGCATACCCCAGGATCAATACTGGGACCAACATTATTCAATCTATATATAAACAACATTTACAAAGTTACAAAGGACTTAAAGTTAGTATTATTTGCAGACCACACACCTGCATTTTGTTCAGGAGAAAACATACAGAAGCTAATACAAATAACAGAAGAAATTAACAAAGTATTAATATGGTTTGATAAAAACTGACTATCCTTAAATCTCAGTAAAACAAATATAATGCTATTTGGTAACAGTAGAAGAGAAAGTCAAACACAAATACAAATAGAGTAGATATTGAAAGTGTGAAATAAATCACATTTGTGGGTGTAATAATAGATTATAAAATGAAATTGAAAGTGCATATAAGAAATATACAACACAAGGTGGCAAGAAATAGTTCTATAAAGAACAAAGAGGACAGAAGCAATTTGGAAACTTTTGTTTAGTTTATTTATTTTATTCAACACAACATAACTGTATGTAAATTTATTTCCCGTCAGTTATTTATGAGTCCCTTCCTATGCAGCATATTTGTAGTATTTTTTTAATCTAATCAGCCTTACCTAAGAATAAAATGTATGTGTTAAATAAAAATGTTTGTGATTGCCAGATGGTTTCAAATCATTTGACAAGGTTGTAAACCGTAAGTAGCTTAGATATAATTATTGAATACAAATAAAATCAAGAGTAAAATTACTAATTTAGTGTTAATATTTAAGTGGGTCCCGGGCACCTATGTAGTGGAAAAGTTGGGCCACGAGGTCAAAAAGGTTAAGAACTTGATATAAACAATACAAAATGAATGTTTAGTACACATTACCGTAAAATATCAAATAGTATTATTTAGCTCATTCACGTAAGAGACTAGACGTATAAGATTTCATGGGATTTAGCGATTAAGAGTGACAGATTGTTTAGTAAACGTATAGCATGTTCTATATGTTATAGTTATTTGAATGACTCTTACCATAATATGTTACGTTAACATACCAGGCACGTTCTCAGTTGGTTATTTATGGGTCATATAACGTACACTTATTCAGCCTGTTGTTCACTATTCTTTATTTATTTTAAATTGCCTTTCAAATGTCTATTCTTGGTGTTGGGTTTTATCAAATAAATTTCCCCCACAAATGTGACTTATACTCCAGTGCGACTTATATATGTTTTTTTCCTTCTTTATTATGCATTTTCGGCCGGTGCGACTTATACTCCGGAGCGACTTATACTCCGCAAAATACGGTAATTAATTAATCGTTGCAGCCCTAATCCACATGATCTTTAAATGCGTCATTAATAGTGTTTATTTATTTACATTTGTCAGCATGCAACGTGTGAATTGCATCTGAATACACGTATAGAATATTTAAGCTGTTTTATGGGAGCGAAGTAGAAACAGGAATTTACTTGTGTGAAGTGTGAGGCCCCACTACTGTGCGTCTGTGGAAGATGCAAGCTGTCACTTTGTTTTTCTTATATGAGTGTGTATGCTCAAGTGTGTGTGTGTGTGTTTTCACATCCGTATGTTGTGACAAAGAGTTCTCAAAGAAACATACAGTCATGTAAAATAAACATTTCTGACAAGAACGTCAGTAATTTACCCTTCGGTCATGTTCTTTTGGGCTCAACCCTGCAAAGGAAAAAAGCTTGCCATGTGTTCGCAAAGGCCAGCTGTCCATTTTAACACCCTTTATTAGGTACATATGGATAATCTAATGGAATCCAAGTTGTATGGGGAACAATCTATGGATCCAGAACACTGCCAGTAAGATTTGGTATCGAAAAAAAAAATGTAGAAAAAGTTGTATTGGCACCGAAACAAGTTTTGGCAACAAATAAATACAAACATTAAAAAAATACAATATTTTTGCTGAATGTTTTCGATGCCAATATTGATATTTTTGTACACTTAAGATTGTTTTTGTGTGTTTCAAAGGCTTTTATGATTGCTTCTCTTTTGTATGATTTTGTTTTTTTCTTCTTTTTTTACGGTATGAAAATAGACTTAGACTTCCTTTATTGTCATTCAAATTTGAACTTTACAGTACAGATAAGAACGACATTTTGTTGCATTACTCGTTGTAGTGCAGGATAAAAGAGCAACAAGGTGCAGATATAAATAGATTTACTGTACTGACAAATATATTGCACTTTTGCATATGCATCCACGTTTATGGCTGTATGTTATACTGTCTTTATAGTCCAGCCAGTTAATCCGTTTTTGGGGGGAATTGAGGAGATTTTTATGATGCGTTCAACAGTCTTATGGCCTGAGGGAAGAAGCTGTTACAGAACCTGGAGGTTCTGCTACGGAGGCTGCGGAACCTCTTTCTCTTTCAAATAATGGCAGTGTTTCAAAGGTTTTTATGATTGCTTCTTTTTTGTACGATTTCGTTTCTTTCTTCCTTTTTTACGGTATGAAAATAATGGCAGTGTTTTAGTGTTTTAACGTGAGGGGCGGGCGCCTGTGTGAGTGTGTGTGTGGGGGGGCTTATAACAAGTTTACCCATGCAAGTAAAACACAGTAGAAGAAGAAAAGAGGACTGAGAGCATCTAAATTAAAGGCCTACTGAAATTATTTTTTTTAATTTAAACGGGGATAGCAGATCCATTCTGTGTGTCATACTTGATCATTTCGCGATATTGCCATATTTTTGCTGAAAGGATTTAGTAGAGAACATCGACGATCAGGTTCGCAACTTTTGGTCGCTGATAAAAAAAGCCTTGCGTGTACCGGAAGTAGCGTGACGTCACAGGTTGAAGGGCTCCTCACATTTTCCCATCGTTTACACCACCAGCAAGAGCGATTCGGCCCGAGCAAGCGACAATTACCCCATTAATTTGAGCGAGGATGAAAGATTCGTGGATGAGGAACGTGAGAGTGAAGGACTAGAGTGCAGTGCAGGACGTATCTTTTTTCGCTCTGACCGTAACTTAGGTACAAGGGCTCATTGGATTCCACACTTTCTCCTTTTTCTATTGTGGATCACGGATTTGTATTTTAAACCACCTCGGATACTATATCCTCTTGAAAATGAGAGTCGAGAACGCGAAATGGACATTCAAAGTGACTTTTATCTCCACGACAATACATCGGCGAAGCACTTTAGCTACGGAGCTAACGTGATAGCATCGGGCTTAACTGCAGATAGAAACAAAATAAATAAACCCCTGACTGGAAGGATAGACAGAAAATCAACAATACTATTAAACCATGGACCTGTAACTACACGGTTAATGCTTTCCAGCCTGGCGAAGCTTAACAATGCTGTTGCTAACGACGCCATTGAAGCTAACTTAGCTACGGGACCTCACAGAGCTATGCTAAAAACATTAGCTCTCCACCTACGCCAGCCAGCCCTCATCTGCTCATCAACACCCGTGCTCACCTGCGTTCCAGCGATCGACGGAGCGACGAAGGACTTCACCCGATCATCGATGCGGTCGACGGCTAGCGTCGGATATCGCGTCTGCTATCCAAGTCAAAGTCCTCCTGGTTGTGTTGCTGTAGCCAGCCGCTAATACACAGATCCCACCTAAAGCTTTCTTCTTTGCAGTCTTCATTGTTCATTAAACAAATTGCAAAAGATTCACCAACACAGATGTCCAGAATACTGTGGAATTTTGCGATGAAAACAGAGCTTTTTGTATTGGATACAATGGTGTCCGAATACTTCCGTTTCAACCATTGACGTCACGCGCAAACGTCATCATACATAGACGTTTTCAACCGGAAGTTTCGCGGGAAATTTAAAATTGCACTTTATAAGTTAACCCGGCCGTATTGGCATGTGTTGCAATGTTAAGATTTCATCATTGATATATAAACTATCAGACTGCGTGGTCGGTAGTAGTGGGTTTCAGTAGGCCTTTAAGTTTAAAAACGCTTCAATATATGAAGTTCCATCCATCCATTTTCTACCGCTTGTCCCTTTCGGGTCGCGGGGGGTGCTGGAGCCTATCTCAGCTGCATTCGGGCGGAAGGCGGGGTACACCGTGGACAAGTCGCCACCTCATCGCAGGGCAAATATGAAGTTGTGAAGCAAACTTAGTTTTTTACATTTATCTTGAGTAGACCTGTATGTGTTGCTGTCGGCAGATTCATCTCATGCTCAGAGAGAAATATTGTATTTGTAAACATGATACAGTCACCAACTTTTATTAAATGTACACTACCGTTCAAAGTGTGGGGTCACATTGAAATGTCCTTATTTTTGAAGGAAAAGCACTGTACTTTTCAATGAAGATAACTTTAAACTAGTCTTAACTTTAAAGAAATACACTCTATACATTGCTAATGTGGTAAATGACTATTCTAGCTGTAAATGTCTGGTTTTTGGTGCAATATCTACATAGGTGTATAGAGGCCCATTTCCAGCAACTATCACTCCAGTGTTCTAATGCAAACTTGGGCATTCTGCGGCCCGCGGGCCGCATCCGGCCCTTTGTGCGTCCCTGTCGGGCCCGCGTGAGGCCAATTATAAATTACAAAATAAATTTTAAAAAGTATCTATGTCGAGTGTGCAATACAACGGTGCTGCTTTTGTTTTGAAAATCGTTATTAGTATTACTTCCGTGTGGACGTATGCGTGTGCGTGATTGTGAGTGAATGTAAACAACTGCAATCACAAATTACAAAATAAAGTTGAAAAAACATCTATGTCGTGCGCGCAATACAACTGTGCTGCTTTTATTTTGAAAAGTATTATTTATGGGCGTATGTCCGTGTGTAACCTGCGAGTGAAGGTGCACATGCAGTGACAAGTGATGCACGGTTTACACCCGAGATGCTAAAAAGAGAAAAGTTGATGACGAATGGCGGGTTTTCAACAAGACATGGACTGCCAAGCAACGTTCCCTCTAAGGTGCGTGCCTGCGCAATTGCGCACTGCTCAAGCGTCCTCTGCGCACAGCAAATATATGCCGCGCACCAAATCAAATCCCATCTGAATTCTAAACAAAATAAATATATTTATTCTATGTAATTTTGCAATGCAACTTTGAGTGACAGTGACAACAAGCGGCCCTAACGGTGTTCGTCAACACCGTTCAATTGAACACCGTTCAATTATTGTAACGTCTATCGAGATGCTTCGAGGACAGGAATTATCTCGATCACTTTATTGAGCAAAACTGTTTATATTCGGACATAACCACACCAAAAACACGAGTAAAACAATTCTATCTCGAAAAACTAGTCATTTTCTGCCGTACAAACCAGGCCAAAACCAACTTGTCATCTGTCACCAACACGCATACCAATAAACCACTGGTGCGTTTATGGCCACACAAAAATTTGGACAACTCAAACACCACACAAAGTTACACTATGACTCCTCAGTCATACGTGTGCTTATTTTACTGTCATTTATTATTAATGTTAATTTATTTATATTAATAATGGAATGTTGTTACACACACTATGTTGAAGTATTACTATTATTATTAATTATTATTATTATTATTATTATTATTTATCTTACGGTATATATCAAAAATAATATTGAGCAAAATTTAATTGAAATATTGTCGATGTGGCCCTCCAGCAGTGCTCGGGTTGCTCATGCGGCCCCCGGTAAAAATAAATTGCCCACCCCTGTTCTAATGGTACAATGTGTTTGCTCATTGGCTCAGAAGGCTAATTGATGATTAGAAAACTCTTGTGCAATCATGTTCACACATCTGAAAACAGTTTAGCTCGTTACAGAAGCTACAAAACTGACCTTCCTTTGAGCAGATTGAGTTTCTGAAGCATCACATTTGTGGGGTCAATTAAACGCTCAAAATGGCCAGAAAAAGAGAACTTTCATCTGAAACTCGACAGTCTATTCTTGTTCTTAGAAATGAAGGCTATTCCACAAAATTGTTTGGGTGACCCCAAACTTTTGAACGGTAGTGTACACTGCTTGCATACAGACTCAAAAAATTGTTTATACGTGTGAATTTATTTACACAAAATGTACGTTAAAGCATATCAGATACTGTAAATATTATCTATTCTAGACCACAAGTAAGTGTTTTAAAATGTAGATTAAAGTCATCATAGGTATTTTGTAAAGATATTTTCAAATTAATACCGGCACCGCTTTTTGATTGAATCTCACCCAAATATAGTGGCTGGTGACTTTTAAAAACAATTAATAGTTTTACTTGAGAATAAATGACCGACCTATTACACCAACCCATTCTGAAACACCTTTAGAGCAACATTCCGATACCCAGAAAAAGATATGCAATATCATTCACATTTCTTTGAATTCCTTTTTTCATTTGTATCATCAGAACAAGCCCTGGTGGAAGTTAAAGACCATCGTCCAATGGCCCTTAGCGCCACCCAGAGAAGAAAAGTGAACTGGGTGCAGCTTGCTGGTCATAAAGGTAACACTCATCCACACCTGTGAGTGTCGTCTTCTTCCCAAACCTTTACAAACGCGTCTGAATAGAGGCGTTGACGTCTTATCTCAGGTAACTTTAAAGCGGCGGACGAGGGGACCATTCTAAAGAAGTACTCCCAAAATGAGATGCTGTGTTTCGAGAGGCTGAGAGACGACGCCCTGCTCCCCTTCGTGCCTGTTTACCACGGCGTCGTGGAAAAAGACGGGGAGTCTTTTCTACACATGGCTGACCTGCTGATGACCTTCGACCTCCCTAATGTCATGGACTGCAAGATGGGAGTGAGGTGGGGCTCCTTTGACTTGCGTCACATTTCACACTTTCATTGCCAACAACAACTGCAAGCAGTCGAGAATTGGAGAGAGGCTTGTTTTTTTGTTTTTTTTAGAAATGTGCAAACTTTGCAATTGTTTGACCTGAGTTATGATTTGGAGTGCATGAGAAAGTGGAAGGAAAAACTTAGCTCTTTTTTCAGTATATTTGCACAATACAGAACCAATATTGGCTGATTGTTTGATTGAGAACTTGTGTAACAACAGCTCAGTAGTTATCACTTTAAACGCATGAAGAGGTGCTGGATGCTGAGCATTCATGATGCTTCAAAAGCGATTAATGCCATATTGTGGGGTTAATCAAGAAAAAATAAGGTTGCCTTCAGCCACAACTGTAAATGCCTTTTTTTTTATAACCGGTTACTTGCTTCTACTTAAATGCAATTGAAGGGCCCCCATAAAGAGACTACACACCATGCAACTTACCCATTAAACGGTTATTATTTTTTACATACTGTTGCTTTAAAGGCCTACTGAAAGCCACTACTACCGACCACGCAGTCTGATAGTTTATATATCAATGATGAAATCTTAACATTGAAACTCGTGCCAATACGGCCGGGTTAACTTATAAAGTGCAATTTTAAAATTCCCGCCACACTTCCGGTTGAAAAACTCCTTTGGATATGATTTCTGCGCGTGACGTCACAAAATCCACGGAAGTGGTTGGACCCCATCGACCCAATACAAAAACCTCTTGTTTTCTTCGACAAAATTCCACAGTATTCTGGACATCTGTGTTGGTGAATCTTTTGCAATTTGTTTAATGAACAATGGAGGCTGCAAAGAAGAACGTTGTAGGTGGGATCGATCGGTGTATTAGCGGCTAAGTACAATACTTACAGCAACACAACAAGGACTACTTCTACGCCTAGCCGATGCTTGCCGCCAAACCCACGGATGAAGTCCTTCGTCGCGCCGTCGATCGCTGGAACGCAGGTGAGCACGGCTGTTGATGAGCAGATGAGGGCTGGCTGGCGTAGGTGGAGCGCTAATGTTTTTATCATAGTTCTGTGAGGTCCGGTTGCTAAGTTGCTAAATTAGCCTTAGCGTCGTTAGCAACAGCATTGTTAAGCCTTACCAGGCTGAGAATTTGTAACCGTGTAGTTACATGTACATGGTTTAATAGTATTGTTGATCTTCTGTCTATCCTTCCAGTCAGGGGTTTATTTCTTTTGTTTCTATCTTCATTTGAGAACGATGCTATCACGTTAGCTCAGTAGCTAAGTGTGTCACCGATGTATTGTCGTGGAGATAAGTCACTTTAAATGTCCATTTCGCGTGCTCGACTCTCATTTTCAAGAGGATATAGTATCCGAGGTGGTTTAAAATACAAATCCGTGATCCACAATAGAAAAAGGAGAGAGTGTGGAATCCAATGAGCCAGCTTGTACCTAAGTTACGGTCAGAGCGAAAAAAGATACGTCCATCACTGCCTCTCTAGTCCTTCACTGTAACGTTCCTCATCTACGAATCTTTCATCCTCGCTCAAATTAATGGGGTATACGTCGCTTTCTCGGTCCGAATCTCTCTCGCTCCATTGTAAACAACGAGGAATTGTGAGGAATACTAGCTCCTGTGACGTCACGCTACTTCCGGTACAGGCAAAGCTTTTTTTATCAGCGAGCAAAAGTTGCGAACTTTATCGTCGATTTTCTCTACTAAATCCTTTCAGCAAAAATATGGCAATATCGCGAAATGATCAAGTATGACACATAGAATGGATCTGCTATTCCCGTTTAAATAAAAAAAATTCATTTCAGTAGGCCTTTAAAGGTAAGATAATTAAAATACATGTGGAGGTTTGAACTTTGATCTTTAAAGCGGACCTGGCTGGTCCGCTAGCATTGTAGATCACTAAAGGAGGCGCAATGTAGTTGCCATAGCAAATAGAGACATTGTAGTCCTTACAAACCACTGCATCTTTAAAAATGATTACTTTTACATATTGTTGCTTTAAAGGTAAGATGAATGACAGACATCCATCCATTTTCTACCGATTGTCCCTCTCAGGGTCACGGGGGGCTGGAGCCTAGCCCAGCTGCATTCGGGCATATGGAGGCTTATACTTAAGCACTAAAGTGGACCTGGCTGGTGCACAAGTATTGTAGATCACTAAAGGAGGTGCAATGTAGTTTCCTTAGCAAATAGAGACATTATTGTCCATATAAGCTACTAAATCTTTAAAATGATTACTTTTACATATTGTTGCTTGAAAGGTAAGATGAATGAAAGACATCCATCCATTTTCTACCGCTTGTCCCTCTCAGGGTCACGGGGGGCTGGAGCCTATCCCAGCTGCATTTGGGCTTCTGGAGGATTCAACTTTAAGCTTTAAAGCGGACCTGGCTGGTGCACAAGCATTGTAGATCAGATCAGATCATGTAGTTTCTGTAGCATAAAAAGAGACACAATGGTCCTTACAAGCCACTGTACCTTTAAAATGATTATTATGGGCCTGCTTTGACTTCATTTTTATATTTTTTCTTATTCTGCCACGTTTAATGTGGGTTGAACCGGTCAACGAACCCCAACATATCTTATATCGTTGGTAAGGTCTCAATGGTGGCTACAGCGGTTTTTAGTTTTTGGAAAATGTTGTGTTACCATGGTGACTCTAATCAGGAAAAAGACCCTAAATCGGCCAATTGCTTAGGTTCGCTTTTCTCCTGGCACATTTCTCATTTGATCACGCTTTTAACTGGTAGAAATGGTGATGATCCGTAAGTGCCTGATGGGTCAGTACCTGTTCATACCTATTCTTGGGGGCGGAGCTTGGCGGCGAAAACTGCCCCTGGGCATCAACAATCAACGCGCATTACTGCACTTTCGGGGATCACAGACGGACACAAATCTGATGAGCATTGATAAATTGCAAACATATTTTGCTTATGACAGCATGTGGGAGTGGCATGATACCAACTTAGATCTGAAAAGACGAAACGTTAATAACTCGGCTCCACAAAAGCAGATCTGGATCATAATCGGTACAAATGATGTTGATGTCAACCTAAAGTGCCATATGGGTCGATACGTATTCATATCCATTCGTAGTGGGCGGAGACAGGCGGCAAAAACTGCACCTCACCCTCAACCATCAAACTGTCTTCACTACTCTTTAGATGATCGGAGCTTCTTCCAAACTGACATGAGGCTTTAAGGTGAAGGTGTGATCATGTCTAGACGGTAACGTCGACACAAACATCGCACCCTTGTGGTGAAAAATTACAACAGTCATGACTTCCTTTCAGATGCTTTGCTTTGATCTTCACAAATTGTTTGATAGTGGGTCAGGGCATTGAGAACACAGGCATGCTAACATTAGCATGCTAACTGCTTTAGCTAATTTTGCAGCTGTACTCCCCTGGAGTCATGTAACTTGATACCTGACACAAGCTAACTGTTAGCATGCTAACTTGTTTAGCTAAATATGCAGCTCATCTCAGAGTTATATATAGCTTGGCACTTGACAAGTGCTTGCTTTTTTTATCGCTTCAATCAACCCTGGGCCTGAAGTTCACTGCAGAGATAGCAGGCCCATCAAAATTTCCGCGAGAATGTATTTTTCTAGTTTTACATAATGTCGCTTTAAAGGTGAGATGAATAAAAGACATAAGAAGGCATTATTTTTTGCACATGTAAACTATAGTTGCTGTACGAGGGAACCACCTGTTCTGAGCGCACACTTTATGCTTGGCTTCCTGTCACAGCATCATGAACACAACACAACAACACGCACACACACACGCACGCACACACACACACACACACACACACACACACACACACACACACACACACCCACACACAACACACACACACACACACACATACATTTGCCCCATCTTTCCTTTTCAAACAAAAAACCTCTGCATAAACAAAAAAACCACTGTTCACACGTGCACAATTGTGTGTGCACATTTCTGAGGTTACACATTCACACACAGTCAGGGTGTCCCTGGAGACTCCCTCCTTTGTGTGTTAACCACGTAGCTGCAAAACCGCTAACCTGCACAAACACATGCTGTTGAATGCTGCACGTCAGAGTTTCCTCTCAGCTTCCCTGCACAAAACAGAGGAAGTGCAGCTTAAAAAAATTGAAAACAAACAAAGACTTAAAGGGTGTGAAAACAAGACAAACCCTGAAAGTCAACAGCCATTTATACAAAACGGCCGTCGGCGTGTAAACATTCTCCTGCTGCTGGTTTAGAACCTACTTGGAGGAAGAGCTGGTGCGAGCGCGGGAGCGGCCTAAACCGAGGAGGACCTGTACAACAAGATGGTGGAGGTGGACGGCGAAGGACCCACTCCCCAGGAACATTCCAACGTGGTGTCACCAAACCTCGCTACATGCAGTGGAGGGAGAGCCTGAGCTCCAGCAACACAATGGGCTTCAGGATAGAAGGCATCAAGGTAAAGGGTCACTTAATCCTACAGTATTTAGTCAAACACTTAATACATGCTGATATTAAAGTCAAAGTACCACTTGGTGTGGTGAAATTACCCTCTGCATTTGACCCATCCCCTTGCTCCACCCCCTGGGAGGTGAGGGGAGCAGTGAGCAGCAGCTGTGGCTGCGCTCGGGAATCCTTTTGGTGATTTAACCCCCAATTCCAACCCTTGATGCTGAATGCCAAGCAGGAAGGTAATGGGTCCCATTTTTATAGTCTTTGTATGACTCGGCCGAGGTTTGAACTCACGACCTACCGAGCTCAGGGCGGGACACTCTAACCACAAGGTCACCGAGCAGGAACTTGCAATACAAGTTTCTCATACATTCACGCAACACAGAGATCTTGTGCTACAACCTGTTTGCCGTAGCTCATAAACATGTAAAGGACTGTTTACAACTTTGTACAGTAGATATGGCAAAGTGGTAAAAGCTAAGAAGTTGCGTGGATTCTGGCTATACAGAATAAACCTTGGCTCTTATGACGCTAGCCTAATGCTAACATACAATGGATGAGCTTATTGCATACTTGCCAACCTTGAGACCTCCGATACCGGGAGGTGGGGGTGGTGGGGGGCGTGGTCGGGGGGTGGGGCGGGGTTAAGGGCGTGGTTAATAGGGCAGTATATTTACAGCTAGAACTCACCAACTCAAGTATTTCATATATATATATATATATATATATATATATATATATATATATATATGTATGTATGAAATACTTGACTTTCAGTGAATTCTAGCTATATATATATATATATATATATATATATATATATATATATATATATATATATATATATATATATATATATATATATATATATATATATATATATATTTATTTTTATTATACATATAAATAAAATAAATACTTGCATTTCAGTGTTCCGGAGGCTATCCAGTAGATGGCAGTATTGTCCTGTTTAACTTCTCCGTTCATGACTGAGTATATCATTTCGGCCACCGTGTTCAATGGAGAAGTCTGTTCTACAAAATGTACAGGCAACATACATACCCCTTCCCCTTCGAACTGTCCTGGATGAACTGAAATTCTTGTTTCCATTCGTTTTGGAACTTGCAAGCGTGTTTCTTCATCTTGCTCGTCGACGGCGTCGCCATGTCTGTAACTTCCTCGTTCTTCTGCTTCGTCTCCTTGTTGTGTGCGCAGTTGTGCACTCTACTCTCTAAAAGCCGTAGATGTTATGACGTCATTGGGCAGGCAAGCTGTTTATATTGTGGAAAGCGGACGTGAGAACAGGCTGTCCCCACTCAGGTCCGCATTGAGCTGGAGGGGCGTGGCCTCCAGCTCCGGCTGAATACCGGGAGTTTGTCGGGAGAAAATTTCTGCCGTGAGGTTATCAGGAGAGGCGCTGAATACCGGAGTCTCCCGGTAAAACCGTGAGGATTGGCAAGTATGGCTTATTGACAGCGCTTTTCCCACATTTTCCAAAGTGGAATACATTTATTTTTGTCCTCAAAATTCTACACACAATACCCCAAAATTGACAAAATGAAAAAAAATGTTGAGAGCTTTTTGAAATGTAAATGGGGTATACTTGTATAGCGCTTTTCTACCTTCAAGGTACTCAAAGCGCTTTGACAGTATTTCCACATTCACCCATTCACACACACATTCACACACTGATGCCATGCAAGGCCCTAACCACGACCCATCAGGAGCAAGGGTGAAGTGTCTTGCTCAAGGACACAACGGACGTGACTAGGTTGGTAGAAGGTGGGGACTGAACCAGGAACCCTTATGTTGCTGGCACGGCCACTCTGCCACTCTCCCAAATGCGCCATGCCGTCCCCTGTATTAAATTTATTAAAACATTTTAAAAATAAGAAATTCACAGCCTTTGCTCAATACTTTGTAGGCAGCAATTACAGCCACAAGTCTCTTTGAATACAATGCCACGAGCTTGGCACACTTATCTTTGGGCCGTTTCGCCCAGTCCTCTTTGCAGCATCTCTCACCTGAGAAGTGTCTGTGCGCAGCCAATTTCACAAATCTATAGAGATGTCCAATCAGATTCAAGTTGGAGCTCCGGCTAGGCTGCTCAAGGACGTTTACAGAGTTGTACTGAAGCCATTCCTTTGATATCTTGGCTGTGTACTTAGATGAACCATTGCCCCAGTCTGAGGTCAGGAGCACTCTGGAGCAGGTTTTCATCCAGGATGTCTCTGTACATTGCTGCATTCATCTTTCCCTATATCCTGACTAGTTTCCCAGTTCCTGCTGCCGAAAAACATCTCCACAGCATGATTCTGCCACCACCATGCTTCACTGTAGGGATGATATTGGCCTGGTGATGAGCAGTGCCCGGTTTCCTCCAGACATGATGCCTGGCATTCACGCCAAAGAGTTCAATCTTTGTCTCATCAGACCAAAGAATTTAGTTTCTCATGGTCTGAGAGTCTTTCAGGTGCATTTTGGCAATCTTTTTTACTCTTACTTTTACTTTTTACTGTTTGGTGGATTGCTGCAGAGATGGTTGTCCTTCTGGAAGAAGAGGAATGCTGTAGCTCTGACAGAGTGACCATCGGGTTCTTGGTCACCTCCCTGACTATGGCCCTTCTCCCCTGATCGCTCAGTTTATTACAGCCGACCAGCTTTAGGAAAAGTCCTGGTGGCTCCAAACTTCTTCCATTTACAGATGATGGAGTGCACTGTGCTCATTGGGATCTTCAAGGCAGCATACTGTATATTTTTCTGTACCCTTCCCCAGATTTGTGCCTCGAGACAATCCTATCTCTGAGGTCTATAGGAAAATTAATTTGACTTTATTAATGGTTTTGTGCTCTGCCATGCACTGTCAAGTGTGGGACCTTACATATAGACAGGTGTGTGCTTTTCCAAATCATATCCAATCAACTGAATTTACCACAGGTAGACTCCAATTAAGCTGTAGGAACATTTCAAGGATGGTCAGTTGAAACTAACTTTTGAGCATCATGGCAAAGGCTGTGAATACACATGTAAATTCCTAGATCTTTATTTGTAATAAATTTGCAAAAATAAAACTTTTCACAATGTAATTATGGGGTATTGCGTGTACAATTTTGAAGACAAAATGAATGTATTTAATTTTGCCGTTAGGCGGAAACATAATAAAATGTCGAAAAAATAAAGCGCTGTGAATACTTTCCGGATGCACTGTACACAAAAAGAAGCAACAGAAGAGAGTTGATTTGTATTTTTAAACATGTTTGTTTTGATTTTCATGTATTTGCTCACTTTTTTCCTTGCGCATGTGTCATGGCAAACTATGCAAATTAGACAAGGACTTCACCTGCAGACCCTTCCCTGCATTCAACCAACCGCCACAGATAGATTGCAGTCCTGTAGAAAACATTGCTAGATGTACCCTGACTACTGTAAAATGTATATCCAAGTTGATTTGATACAGTATTTTCCCTTGAGAAGATCTAATTAAAAAGGTTGCTGGAATGTTGGTGAGTGGTGGAGACAGTTTACTTGCTCAATCTGTTGTTGTAATTTTGACCAATAAAATGTAATGTAAATTTTGTATTGAATCTCATTAGATTGTGCATAATGACCTAGGAAGTGTATATGAAGGCTAAATATGCAAACAAATGCAAATTGAATTGAAGTGCAATGACCGAATTGCATCCTTTTTTTGTGTTAGAAATGTGACGGCACGTGTCGGACTGACTTCAAGAAAACCAGGTCAGAGCAGGATGTCATGGTGGTGTTCAAGGACTTCGTCGGAGGGAACGTCAAGATAATAGTATGTGGCAGCCATGAAAAGACATGATGCTGACTGTATACAGTCAATGTCAATCATGAATCAACACGCACGCACACACACGCACACACACACACACACACACACACACACACACACACACACACACACACACACACACACACACACACACACACACACACACACACACACACACACACACACACACACACACACACACACACACACACACACTTCAATAGATCCTTATGTATATTGAAATCTTAAATTATAACAATGAAGCTATTTTGTGGTCTTAATTCATTTAGAAATATTGTATGTGAACTGTGCTCAAGTTACAAAATTTTAGAAAGTTGGAACATTTCCATTGAAATTTGATGTAAGTGGGAAATGTTGGGGCTCGTAGTTGTACATTGTACTGAAGATAAGCTAAATTAAAGTGTAGTTGAAAAAAAATCAAAGTTAAAATAATCATGAATATAATGTTTCCATTCAACATAGAAAAGTCAAGCTTTTCTGTTGATGTAATTATTAATTGACCCGAATGTAAAACACTGTGTTTTTACTATCAGTGAAATCGTATTTAATGTATTGCAATTTACTCACCATATTTCTTTACAGTCGTTTGCTAACTGCGCTTCATTGATCGCTATTATTTTAGAATCAGCATAATGGCTCCTCCTCTTTTATCGAGCTATCAAGCAGCTGCATATATCTCAAGTTCACTGGTGTGTGTGTGTGAGTGACAGGAAGAACATCTCTGACTTGCTATCGTGTAACAATCTGTGGACCCAGAATATAAGACGACTAGGGGAAAAAAATACTACACTACTAAATCAAAGTAAAAAATGAACTGAATAATTTAACTTACTAGTTTGCATGGAATTCTCTATTAGTTTTTGTGTGCAACACTGTTTGTATAAATAACAAAACCATTTTCAGTTTTTATTTAACTATTACTTTAATGCGTCTGCCAATTATCTCAATCTGATTAAATATTTTAACACAATTAGCTACGACTGTGGTACTGTTAATTACACTGTGCATGTGTACTTAATCGTGTGGCCAGTGATTGTTGATTTGTGCACATTGTGGGAGTATATACATATATATATATATATATATATATATATATATATATATATATATATATATATATATATATATATATATATATATATATATATATATACAGTATATATACTCCCACTGTTCTTGAAATATATATTTATATATATATGTGTATATATGTATTTATATATGTATGTATGTATGTATACATACGTATTTATGTATGTATATATGTTTATATGTATATATATATATATATATATATATATATATATATATATATATATATATATATATATATATATATATATATATATATATATATATATGTGTGTGTGTGTATATATGTATATATACATATATATGTATGTATATATATATATATATATATATATATATATGTGTGTGTGTATATATGTATATATACATATATATGTATGTATGTATGTATATATATACATATATATATATATATATGTGTGTGTGTATATGTATATATACATATATATGTATGTATGCATACATATGTATGTATGTATGTATATATATACATATGTATGTATATATGTATATATACATATGTATGTATATATGTATATATACTGTGTATATATATATATATATATATATATATATATATATATATATATATATATATATATATATATATATATGTGTGTATATGTTTATATGTGTATGTATGCATACATATATATGTATAACCCCATGCAGGCACAAATCTAACATCTCATCTTGTTTAAACACAGAAGTCCTACCTGAGCAGACTGATGGAGATCCGACAGGCACTGACAGCATCAGAGTTCTTTAAGCGGCATGAGGTAAGGATGATGATGATGAGGATGATGATGATTATAGGTATGCCTGCGCAATGTAATAAATCAAAAGATCTGGATTAGGGTTGTGTAATATATACAATTTAAATTATATGAATTTAATGACGATACAGCTTTTATTACTATTGTCATATCGTGATAATGCAGGTTGATGGGACATTCTAGCTGTGTCCTGCAAATTTGACAGCGATAAGCGAATGGCCGCGTCCTCAACACATTGTAGCACTCTCGCTAGCAGCTAATGTCCCTTTCACAGTGCAATGTCGCTTCTAAGTCACCAATACAAATCAGGTCATCAAATAAACAACGTTTCTTACACGTAACATTATCACTGGAGGATAAGGATCAGCTGAACATGCTACAGTACGCACAGTAGGAGAATACTAAACCATGCTAACTGCTAAACTAGAGCTCTTAAATGTAAACAGGGGTGGGCAAATGGTTGTACATCTTTACAATAACGATACCAAGTATATGTTTGATACTAAAGTGATTAGATCACTTATTGTTTACAAATTCAGTAAAAAAAAAGTATTTGGACACAGAAGGGCTTTAAGGGCAAAAACCAAAGGCGTTACATTTCGGTGTGGCGTTGTTGGTCTGGCCCCCAAGGAGGCAGAGGCAGCAGGCAAAGTGCAAAAAAAATAATTTTATTTGGGAAAACAAATATGAAATAAAGCAGTAGGAAAATGCATGGGAAGCATAAGGAAAGCTATTCAAAATGTTGAATGATCCAGCCAAGTCCAGAGGACAGGTATGGCATATAAAGCATCCTGATTGGCAACCAGGAAACAGGTGAGGTGAGGGAGGCAGCGCTCAGACAAGAGAAGTGGTGGAGGCAAAGAGGAAGTGGAAAACAAAAATGAGAGCGCTGGACAAGAAATAATACAGAAACTAATACTAGAGTGCAAACTATCATCTGAACTAATGACATAAATATTGTATGTAATAAAAGGGAATAAAGAAATCATTTAAATGTTGAATTTATATCGTTACACCGCCTTCCTGTGCTTTTGTAAAATTATATTTGTGATCAAGAATGTAATCATTCAATGATCTTGACAATTTAAAGTATCAGTATCAGTATCAGCATTGGTATGGCCGAGATTGCCCCTGTAACTACTTGGTATTGGATCAATACCCACATTGGTTGTATCACCCAAAACTAATGTAAAGTGTCCAAACAACTCAATAATAAGTGTTTATTAGATTTTAACAAAAGTGTAGATAGAGCATGTTACAACAGAAGGTAACCAGATATTAACAGTAAATAAACAAGTAGATAAATAATTGTTTTTGACAAAATAATACAATCGCAAATGATTCAATATGTTACCGAATATGTCAGCAGCCAAATTAAGAGCCTTTTTAACCTGTTTGGAAATAATTATATTACCATTTATATTCCAAATAATATTTTGTGATATATAGTTATCGCAAGAGGCTGCAAAATATATCGCAATACAGATTTTTGGACCCTAATCTGCATCAAACATTTAAAGTTGATATTGCTTTGGAGTTTTAAGAGAGGTCATGTCGCCTCCAGGTCATCGGCAGCTCTCTGCTCTTCATCCACGACCACACGGGCAACGCACAGGTGTGGATTATTGACTTTGGAAAGACCACGGCGCTACCCGAAGGCCACACGTTGAAACACAACGTTCCCTGGCGAGAGGGCAACCGCGAGGACGGATACCTGTGGGGGCTGCGAAACCTCATCCACACCCTGGAGGCTGTAAGCGGCGAAGGGAGCAGTCAGGAATAAACCTGACTCGACTGTAAACGCGGCAGAGGAAGTGGGTGAAAGGTCACCACAGGGAGACATTTAGTGCGGTGTGATGTGGGAGTTTTTTTTAATTAGGGCTGTGAAAGTGGAACTTTTTTATGTGATGTGAAGAAAAGCAGACGTGTGGAAGAAAGTATTGGGACACCTACAGTAGAGGAAGTGTAGCCTACTTGCATCAAAGTGCAGATACATTTTGGGCATGTTAACCCGGTCCAGAAAACATGTCGAGAGGTATTTTGACGTTATGGCCTGTACAAAGCTATTTCTCCCCATCGAGACCTATCTAGTGATACAACACAAAGTTTTGTCTTTAAATACATACAGGCGGTCCTCATTTAACGTATTTCGCCGTTATTAATTATCACTACTCTGGGCCACCCCTTCCTATACGCAGATCACGCGCTGTGCCGGGTGTAGGGTCCCGCTATCCGTGAGGAGCCCTGTTTTGCGTGAAGAAGCGCATGTAAAAAGTCAGTTAATGAATGACCGAGTGTTTCATTTGAATTTTATCGCAAATGTATTCCTAGTTCGTCACTTAAAAGAGTATGGCAAATTACACAGGAAACACTTATTGTCTCCTGTAGCACTGTATCGTTGGTGAATGGCAACTAGGATCGAATTTCGGTTAGTAACATCCATGCAAATATATTTATACCGTATTTTTCGGACTATAAGTCGCTCCGAAGTATAAGTCGCACCGGCCGAAATGCATAATAAAGAAGGGAAAAAAACATATATAAGGCGCACCGGAGTATAAGTCGCATTTTTTGGGGAAATGTATTTGATAAAACCCAACACCAAGAATAGACATTTGAAAGGCAATTTAAAATATATAAAGAATAGTGAACAACAGGCTGAATAAGTGTACGTTATATGACGCATAAATAACCATCTGAGAACGTGCCTGGTATGTTAACGTAACATATTATGGTAAGAGTCATTCAAATAACTATAACATATAGAACATGCTATACGTTTACCAAACAATCTGTCACTCCTAATCGCTAAATCCCATGAAATCTTATACGTCTAGTCTCTTACGTGAATGAGCTAAATAATATTATTTGATATTTTACGGTAAGTGTTAATAATTTCACACATAAGTCGCTCCTGAGTATAAGTCGCACCCCCGGCCAAACTATGAAAAAAACTGCGACTTATAGTCCGAAAAATACGGTAATTATGTTTAATTTATTTTGCACTTAAAAATATTAATAAACAATATGTCCCGTTTGAGGACAAAACATGCAACAACTAAACCATTGAACAGTAAATTCATGTTTGATTAAAAAACAAAAAAAGTTTCACATGAATAAAAAAGTGTGAAGTTTTTTAATGAGCGGGGCCTCAAAGTTAACGTTTGGCTTAGAGTCCTAATTTAGCCAGAGGTGGCCATATTAGTACTGTTCAAATAGAAAAAGAGAACAAGTTGCAATAAATAAGTGGGCGGAGACGTAGCCGTGTGATGCTAAACATCACTTTGGTTCTTTTTAGTTCACTTTTTAAGTTTAACCTCCATTATTAGGCATAAAGCAGACTCTTCTGCCAGCAATGCGTTAAAGTAAAGGAAAGTGAAACAAGACAACCGAACATAAATCAAAGTTTTTTTTAAATAATCGATTTAAAGTTAAAGTTCCAATGATAGTCACACACACTAGGTGTGGTGAAATTTGTCCTCTGCATTTAACCCATCCCCATGTTCACCCCCTGGGAGGTGAGGGGAGCAGTGAGCAGCAGCGTGTGCCACGCTCGGGAATCATTTGGTAATTTAACCCCAAATTCCAACCCTTGATGCTGAGTGCCAAGCAAGGATGTAATGGGTCCCATTTTTTGTAGTCTTTGGGTTTGAACTCACAACCTACCGACCTCAGGGCGGACACTCTAACCACAAGGCCACTGAGCTGGTATTAATCGTTGCAGCCCTATTCAAGTTTGAATAAAAAGTATAAAAGTGTGAAAAAACCTAGTAATGAGCGGGGCCTCATTGCAAATTAAAATTCTGCTTAGGGCCTCACTTTAATATTTTGCGTGCAAGAATACAAAGTCGTGCATTGCTAACTTGCTTTAGTTAACTTTTGGTCTTTAAACTCTGTTATGTCTCCCAAGCACAAGGCAGACTCTTCTGACGGTAGTGCGTCAAAGAAAAGGAACATTTAAAAAAAGATAACGTAAAATACTCAGAAATCAATCAATCATCAGATTTGATTGTTTTTAACACTTTTCATGCACAGGCAAGTTGCTACACAAAGGGCTTTACGCCAAAAAATCAATAACATATGCGCGACGCAAAAAAAATATATATATATATTTTAAGTATTTGAAAATACTACTACTAATATAATACAAGATTGAGAATAATAGTAGTAATGATAGCAATAAATAAAGAGAAACAAACTGATTAAAAATTTAAAACCTAAGAGTTTAAAATAATCAGTAAAACGCCTGAATAAAAAGGGTGTGCCTTTAACTTTGAAGAAAAATGGACTAGACAGTGAATGAATGACGTCTTATACTGTTGGACCGAAAATGACTGGAGGATAAATATTGTTTTCTTAGAACGAAAGAAAGGATATTCCATAAAATGAACTGTGATAAATAGGCAGCATAGTGGTCTCATTATTGAGACTTCCTCCTTCCAGTGTACACGCCAACCACAGGGATGAAAGTTGAATGGAACTCTTCTAGTTCATCTTTTTATTGCTGATTTGACCTTTTACCTTCGTGTGTTCTGTGTACATTTATTTATAAATGGTTGATTTCTATAGGCTAGTAAGGTAAAGTTTTGTACCTGACAAGTTTCAGCTATATTGCTTCTGCAGCCTTCATCAGAGGTGTCACGTGATGTTAGCGTGACGTCATCTGTGACGTGTTATATGGATTGTTCCATCCCACCGGAAGTGGTGGCATGGCGGTGTCCCCTGGTGTGCAGAAACTTGTCAGGTACAAAACTTTACCTTACTAGCCTATAGAAATCAACCATTTATAAATACACATTAGTAGGCTAAATGAACCTCTTCAACATGTTCTGTGTACAGTCTGGGTTAATTTAGCCAACATTCCGCTGTAAGCACAGTAGATACTGTCTTGTCCCCTCTGCCTTTTTATGAAATGTATCAAATATATAAAAATATCAGCAGTCGCTGGAAACAGCTTGGACACCCCTGGTCTCCGGTGCCAGTAATCCTGGAACTAAGTGACATGTTTATTTGTGAAGGCCTTCAAGGAGAACAGTAAACAAACTGACATCAGTTCAACCGCTCAGCATTGTGAGACTATGCTTTTACTTTAAAATTCATTATCAGATTGTACGTGAATGCTGATTTTTGATTGCGTCACATGACCTCCACACTAACCCACGCCCAAAATTGTTTTATTCTTTAAATTAATCACAGCTTTAGTTAGTTTGCTGATTTGAAGTATCTGTGTTGGCCCGGCGTCGAGGTGGCAACTTGTCCAGGATGTACCTCGCCTTCCGCCCGAGTGCAGCTGGTATAGGCTCCAGCACCCCCTGCGACCCCGAGAGGGACAAGCGGTAGAAAATGGATGAATGGAAGTAGTTTAGTATATTGAGCTTTTAAAAGATACTGCATTTGGAGTTATAATTTATTTAAATGCGCTTGTATTGGAAGATACACAATAGCAAGAACCTCACTCTCTGGTTAATAAACACATTATAATGGGACTGTCTGTGAATATAGCTCGCTGCTACAAGATGGCATCATAACGCCGCTTCTTAATACAAATCATAAGCATGTGGTCTGTCAGAGAATAAGAAGACATAGCAGGAGGGATCAGTATTGCCAACTTAGCACAAGTAGTCCTCTAGATACTAATTTTCTAAAAAAGCTAGAAACTTTTTCCGGTGTTGTTGGATACTTTTGGAGACATTAATTATTTTGAAATGTTTCGTCCCTCTCAACCAGCAGCAGGTGCCCCTCCTGCATCCCAAAGCGCTCACCATCGTCCATCTTTTTTGTGACATTAAGAGTTAGGAATGTAAAATTTGTGTGTTTTTTAAGCATATTCCAAAACATATTTTTCATAAATTTAGCATTAAATGGCTAAGTGAAGTAAAAATATCTATACTACAGTAGTATTGGCCTATAGATGAGACCAAACCTGTTTAGTATTATGGCCACTGATTGCATTATTATATTGGATTAAAAAAGTATAAAGATGACTAATTTCATGTTTAGATAGTTTTCATAATGTTAACAATGTATTTAGAATCTAGGTACATTTTTTATGTCTGTCCAACAACCTGCATTAACACTGAGGAGACCAATTTTTGAAGCTTTTTCAGGTGGAATTATTTCCCATTCTTGCTTGATGTACAGCTTAAGTTGTTCCACAGTCCGGGGGTCTCCGTTGTGGTATTTTAGTCTTCATATTGCGCCACACATTTTCAATGGGAGACAGGTCTGGACTACAGGCAGGCCAGTCTAGTACCTGCACTCTTTTTACTATGAAGCCACGCTGTTGTAACATGTGGCTTGGCATTGTCTTGCTGAAATAAGCAGGGGCGTCCATGATAACGTTGCTTGGATGGCAACATATGTTGCTCCAAAACCTGTATGTACCTTTCAGCATTAATGGTGCCTTCACAGATGTGTAAGTTACCCATGTCTTGGGCACTAATACACCCCCATACCATTACAGATGCTGGCTTTTCAACTTTGCGCATATAACAGTCTGGATGGTTCTTTTCCTCTTTGGTCCGGAGCACACGACGTCCGCAGTTTCAAAAAATGTTTTAAATGTGGACTCGTCAGACCACAGAACACTTTTCCACTTTGCATCAGTCCATCTTAGATGAGTTCGGGCCCAGCGAAGCCAGCTGTGTTTCTGGGTGTTGTTGATAAATGGCTTTGGCTTTGCATAGTAGAGTTTTAACTTGCAGTTACAGATGTAGCGACAAACTGTAGTTACTGACAGTGGTTTTATGAAGTGTTCCTGAGCCCATGTGGTGATATCCTTTACACACTGATGTCGCTTTTTGATGCAGTCCCGCCTGAGGGATGAAAGGTCCTTAATATCATCGCTTACGTGCAGTGATTTCTCCAGATTCTTTGAACCTTTTGATGATATTACGGACCGTAGATGGGGAAATCCCTAAATTCCTTGCAATAGCTCATTAAAAAATGTTGTTCCTTAAACTCTTTGACAATTTGCTCACGCATTTGTTCACGAAGTGCTGACCCTCGCCCCATCCTTGTTTGTGAATGACTGAGCATTTCATGGAAGCTGCTTTTATACCCAATCATGGCACCCACCTGTTCCCAATTAGCCTGTTCGCCGGTGGGATGTTCCAAATAAGTGTTTGATGAGCATTCCTCAACCTTCTCAGTCTTTTTTGCCACTTGTGCCAGCTTTTTTGAAACATGTTGCAGGCATCAAATTCCAAATGAGCTAATAGTTGCAAAAAATAACAATATTTTCCAGTTCGAGCGTTGAGTATCTTGTCTTTGCAGTCTATTCAATTGAATATAGGTTGGAAAAGATTTGCAAATCATTGTATTCTGTTTTTATTTACGATTTACACAACGTGACAACTTCACTGGTTTTGGGGTTTGTATTATTTTTGAAGTGATCACTCCTTGTATTGAGTTTTCACTGCTCTTTCCCTTGCTGAATACATAGATAAAACATGCTACGACCCCACTCTTTTATTTTGGAAAAAAAAAAAGAAGAAAAATGTAAAAAATGTTTTACCTTTAACAGTAAAACACTATTGCGGCATCCTGATGGGTTCCTGTGCAGTCCTTTTCTGCTTCTAGGGGCAGAAAATAGAGGAATAATTGTACCCCAAAAATACATATAGGGTTGGTATAAGTTTATTTACTTTTGGGCACATTTTGGTTAGATGCAAGTTATGAAAGACACGTTACATTGCATAGAGTTTACACTTTAGCGACGTGAAAACAAAACAATGTGAAATAAAATGTATAATCAGTGTTAAGACAGGGAAATAGCTTAATCATTCAATTCACTTTGAGCAACCCAATATCAGCAGGTTTCAACATGTGAAAAGTCAAACATTGTAAAAATTCTAACATTTATCAGGGCAAACATACTGCGGTTAAAGATACACAATCCACAAGAATAAATCATAAATACAGAATATATATATATTATCGTTGTGTATGTGATTTAGCACACAAGACTGAGGTCGACAGAGCAGCTTGTCGGTACATTATGTCACAGCCGAGTACCTCCCCCTGCCGAGTAAATGTGGGTACTACAACACCAGTGTCGCAGTATGGCAGTGATTCACTACAAGGCGATAATATACATTTTATGGCTAAAAATGACGAGTAAAAAATACAAATGTTAGTCCAGTGTATAGAGCGTATGAAAATAGCAAAACATGTTAACATTGTTTATATTTGTCATTTTGAACATTGAAAATCAACACAAATATCTTAGCTACATGCGACTCTTGAGTTTAAAATAAAATAGCCACAAAGTACAACAACATCCAGCTCCTTAAAATGTAAATTCTGTATTTTGTAAAGTGTACTCACTTATAAGATTGACGCCACCTGAGTTCTGTATTGAGCTATTAGCTTAGCTTCGCTATTATTTTAGCTATTAGCTTAGCTCGAGGACCACAAAGAAGGAGCTCCAAAAGCAGCTTTAAAGGAACTCACTAGCTTTTGTCCACGAATTTGCTCTCCTTCCCTTCTAAAACGTCAGCAATAAACACATCAAATTGTGTTTTATTCAAGAATAATAATACAATTGAACCACAATAGCAATAAGTCGCTCTACAGTAGGAGGCAGGGGGAACGATTACAATGTCCACACGTTGGATCATATTAGCGTGACAAGCGCAATATTTTTTTACTTTGGTGTTTATTTTCTCAATAAAAGTTTAAAACTGTTGTATGTTTTTCTTGGATACAGTTGGGCTTTGGGGACAAAAATCCAATAGTGATTTTGTATTTGGTGTATGTCACAAAAGGGTTTCATTGTATTATTTGTTGTAGTTTTTTTAACATGATCTTCTATTGTATTTATATATTAAATACTTACATATTTTTTGATCAATTAAGATCTTTGTCCTGTGTTGTAATCTGATTATAATCATGACCAACAAATTAAAGAAAAAAGTATTGGAGAAAACAAACCAAAACACTAAATTGGCCCTAGTGTGTGAATGTGAGTGTGAACGTTGTCTGTCTATCTGTGTTGGCCCTGTGATGAGATGGCGACTTGTCCAAGGTGTACCCCGCCTTCCGCTCGAATGCAGCTGAGATAGGCTCCAGACCCCCCCCCCCCCCCCCCCCCCCGACCCCAAAAGGGACAAGCGGTAGAAAATGGATGGATGGATAGTACTTAATATTGGACAAGTACCAAAATCCCGAACCTACAGCCACCAACTGTGGGTCCTGATAGTTAATAGCGTGACGTCTCCATGACAACAATAGCAGTAAACGTGGATGAAATACTTCGTTAACCTACTTGTCTTTAAAATGTTTTTTTCTTCTACTGGAGTTCTTAGTAGAAAAATATACAATATCATACTGTAGTAGTTGTGGTGTGTGTGTGTGTGTGTGTGTGTGGGTGTGTGTGTGTGTGTGTGTGTGCTCAGTGAATAAAAAGTCTGATGCTTTAAAATGTCTACATTTCAGCATCTTGGAGACAACGTTTGGAAGAAGAAGCACGAGAGAAAAACGTCCAAAGAAAGAAAAAGAGTACAGCTCTCGGACTTATCACAGCGCAGAAGAGTGTGTGAGAGTTTTTTCTATACCAGCATTGCAATGCAAAAACAACAACAACAGTCTCGTTAAAATAGCAGCTTTTTGATACAATATAATAGAACTACAGTAAAAAATAAAATTCCCAGGTAGATTCTGATGGGCCTGCTGTCTGTGTTGTGAACCTCAGGCCAGAGTTGCTTGAAGACCGACTTGGTCCATTTTGGGCAGTTGTTTTAAAGCAAATTAACTGAAAAAAAGTTACTATCCTAAGGTTAGCTAAATAATATTTTAATGTTAGCATGCTAATAAAGAAGCCGTCACTAAGTAAGGAAATCCATGATTTTTATGTTTAAACAAATTAGTGAAAATGTTAGCAAAAATCATTAGCATGCTAAGGTTAGCAGAAAAATGAGCATACTTGCTAGATGCCGCTAAGTATTGAAATCCATAATTTTTAGGTTTAGTTAAGTAACATAATTTCAATTGCAGGCATATTAGCCAATATTAGCTTGCTAACATAGAAAACGTTATCATACTTGCAAGATGGCGCCGGGTGTCAAAATCCATGATTTTTCGGTTCAAACATAAATTTTAGCATAAAATGTTAGCATGTCAATGTGAACATTGGAGCAATCAGCATACCCCTTGAGAATGCGTCAATTACAACATCTTTGATCTTTACGTTTCATTGATTAAAATGAGCTCAAATGTTAGCATAAAACATCAACCTGCTAATGTTAGCATACAAACACAGGAAAAATGAGCATACATGTAAAATGGTGCCAAGCCTCAACATTCATAATTTTTAGGTTCAAACAGATAAAATTAGCCAAAATGTTAGCAAAAACATTAGCATGGTACGACCCATTAGGAGCTGTGAGTAGGCTCTTTGATTCGCAGCGGGCCCATAATAAAAATAGTTACATTATGGGAACTAATAGCAGACTTGCCAACCCTCGCGATTTTTTTAGGAGAGTCTCGAATTTCAGTACCTATCCCGAAAATCTCCGGGGTCAGCCATTCTCTTATATTTCTCCCGATTTCCACCCGGACAACATTATTGTTACACCGTCCTTTACTGGGTGCTGTTTCAGGACATTTCCAAATATTTTTTTTAGATCTTTAAGATGGAAAGTGTAGCTGCCATTATGATGTGCAGTGATGCTTTCAAATGACCGTAAGGCTTGAACTATACAAAGTATTTCAATGGTTGGAATCTGCACTTTTGCATGATTTACTGGCTGCTATGGTAATCTAATTAGTTACTATGTTAGTTTAATTATTTACTATGGTAATCTAATTAGTTACTATGGTAATCTAAGTCACAGCAGCTCAGACGAGGCACCAAGCAGTGTGGGTGTCAGCCTGAAATGTGGGTGTCAGGGACAGACGCGGAAGGAGATTTTCACAGCAAAGATCTAAAGCTTAGTGATATATAAGATTGTAGGTGGGTTTTTTTTTACCCTTTGCATTCGTATTTCGCTGTTTGTCGCATTATTGTTGCGTTTTGCTTGATTGTAAAATATGTATAGAGGGTATGTGACGTTCATATGTTGTCAATATTCAGTGTTTTATCGTTCATAGAAAAATGTAAAATTCCATTCCGTTTTTAAGGCGGTTTGTCATAAAGTTTTTAGCATTCAATCAGACTTTATTGTGAGGTTTTATATTATTCTTCCTAAAATTAAATATACCGGCCCCTAGACACATTTTCTTTCTCTAAATTTGGCCCCCGAGTCAAAATAATTGCCTAGGCCTGTCTTTTTGTTTTATTTTATTTTTTGTTACTATTTTTTGTATTTATTGAACTATCACCACCATCCACCATTGCTGTGGACATATATTTATAATAATAAATGATAAATGGGTTATACTTGTATAGCGATTTTCTACCTTGAAGGTACTCAATTTATCTTGTTTACTTTACTTTGTTACTGTTCATTTTTCTTTTTTTGTGTGTGTATTGTATACATGTGACACCCTCCCCTTGCGGCCCTTTACAATTCATTTAAAAACAAGTCTTGTGCACAAGCTCTAAGATTTAGGTCTGGGCTCTGGCTGGGCCACACCAAAACTAGTGTACTGACAAGAGGAAGAAAAAAGCCTGTTCTGTTATCAGAGCGGCGGTTTGTCAAAGTGTAATGCAAGTCTCCCCTGGAAGACATTAGTTGAGGTCCAGCAGCTTAAGAAAAACAAATTCCAATGTTGGAAGATAAAATACATTTTTAGTTGAGACGGAGGACTAAATCTGCTCTTTGGGGAGTAAAATAAGCCTCAAATGTGTGATATTATTCAGGCAAAAGGGGCTTCAACAAGCACACATTTGGCTAAACTGGGGCCTGAAACAGAATTTTATTTTGAGGCATTCCTCAAACTTTTACAGAACTTTTTCACACTTTTAGTGAAACAATTTTTATAATTTTTTAATCAAACTTGAATTTAATTTGATGCATTTTTGTACTAAAACGAAAACTGTTCAATAATGCTTTTTTTGTTGTTCGACATAATTGTTACTTTCTTCCACCTGAGACAGTGAGAATTGCTGGGGAAAGTTGGCATCATATTTGTATCAGTGATGGGGCGGTATAGCTCGGTTGGTAGAGTGGCCGTGTCAGCAACTTGAGGGTTCCAGGTTTGGTCCCCGCTTCACTGCCGTTGTGTCCTTGGGCAAGACACTTTATCCACCTGCTCCCAGTGCCACCCACACTGGTATAAATGTAACTTAGATATTGGGTTTCACTATGTAAAAGCGCTTTGAGTCACTAGACAAAAAGCGCTATATAAATATCATTCACTTCAGTGATGGAGCAGGAAGGGGCTAGGAATATGGTTAATTATTTGACATTTTTAATACAAAATGCATCGCGGGGCCCTATGCACAGCGTGTGCTCTGTGTCAAGCTGTGGACCAGTGGTACTCGGGCTCCATCTAGTGGTACGCCAAAGAATCACTTGATTAAATACTCAAACACAGTGTTACTGTTCAAACTGTGTGTAATGTTACAGTGGCCAAACATTAAATATACTTGTTAAATAAAACCTGTGCCTTGTTTTTAATAAATAATTAGGCCTACTATGCTACTGTATTTTAATATTGGTCATTATGTTGGTACTTGGTCAAAATAATTATTGATTATTTGAGCAGGTTTTTTTTTTTAATGTCCCATCATGCTGTTAAAAGCTGCTACTTTAACAAAGCTGTGTTTGTCAATGAATGATGTTTGCCCACAAAACCTAGTAGAGGTTCAGTCCTAGATCGGGGTGACGCTCAGGTCTTCGGACAGAGAGAACCCAGAGTCTCGGTCTCGCGTGGGCTTCTCGGCTTTTGCGTGTCGTCTCACGTCCTCGTGTCCGTAGCTGGCGTGGCGCTTGAGCAGCAGCTTGGGCATGCAGAAGGAGGAGGACGCGTTCATTCCCAGGGACAGCCCGAAGCCCGAGGACACGCTGGGGGCAGAGATGGTGTTTTTGAGGACGTCCGGGGCTTTAGTCTGGACCACCAAGGGCAAGCTCTCCGCCTCGTAGCTTTGCTCGTCGTAGGCGTAGTTGACGTTACCGCAAGGGAAACTGTGGAACTTCGCTAGGTCCGTGGCGCCCGTTGACTGCCCGCCGCTGTTTTGGCTCTTATTGGAGTCCCCATTGGGTGTGATCGGACCCTGGCGGGGAGGCAATGGAGAAGAGCAGAAGCTGGGAGGTTTGGAGATTTCACCGCCTGCCTGGTTGGACTCTGTGGCTGCACTGCCGGACTGAACAGCTGGTGCGCTGCAGGAAGTAGAAGGGGGGCTTGAGAGGGGAACAGACTGAGTGGGAGCCAGGGTCTTCTTCACCATGAAGCTATCCAAAACCCACGAGCCGTACGTCGGGTTCCACAAATTCTTAGTTTTGTTCTTCAGCCGTTGGCTCCCCGAGGATTGGCCGTTTTTGGGTAGCTGCAGGGGAGGCTCGGGGTGGAGCCAGTGGGCCCCAGGAGCCGGCGGGATGGGCTCGTTCTCTGGGAGAACGTCCCGGCACGACGTCGCCTCCTGCTGGATGGGCTGGCTTCTCTGGAGGAAGAGGCAAGGCTTGGCGGGCTGCGAGAGAAGGGCCGAGGGCGCCATTTGGCCAAGCTGGGAGGAAGAGGAGGAGTCCAAGGAGATGGGGAGGGGAGTGAAGTTGCCGGGCGTGTGATCAGAGGGGAGGATGGCTGCGCCGCCATCGTCGTCTGCGGTGGGCCGATATTCCACTGGGAGGGGTGTACTGATCACATCTGGGTCCTGAAGAGAGACAAGATGCCATGATGGAAAGATGAAGGAACAAATCAATACTAGAATATACAATTTCGGTAGGAAATGCTTAAAAGCCAAAGCCAGACTGAAACACTAACAGTTAGCATTGATTAATACTTTTATTAGTAGATTGCACAGTACAGTACATATTCCGTACAACTGACCACTAAATGGTAACACCCGAATACGTTTTTCAACTTGTTTAAGTCGGTCGGGGTCCACGTTAGTCAATTCATGGTAGCCAGATAGAAAAAATATGACTCTTCTGTGCTTGTATGTGAAATGACCTAAAGACGCTAGCATGCTAATGTTAGCGTGCACCAATTATCAAACTATATGACTCTGAAGTGTACATCTGCAAAAATTTGCAAAATAAAGCTGGCATGCTAATGTTAGCATGGTAGCATTAGCATGGACAAAGTAACAACATATGTGACTCTGAGGTGTATACCTGCAAAATCTGAGAATGTGACAGAAGTATAGGACCTGCAAAATTTGAGAAAAAAGTTGGCACGCTAATGTTAGCATACTCACAGTAACATGCTAACATTAGCATGAATGAAGTAACACAATATGTGACGCTGAGGTGTATGTCTGCAAAATTTGAGAAAAAAGTTAACATGCTCTTATTAGCATGGGCAAAGTAACATAATGTGACTTTGAGGTGTGTACCTGCAAAATTTGAGAAAATAAAGTTGATATGCTAACAGTGGCATGTTTACATCAACATTGATGAACTAACAAAATATGTGACTGACAAGTACACCTGCAAAATGTAAGGAAAAAGTTGGCACGCTAATGTTAGCATGCTAACAGTAACATGTTAACATTAGCATGAATGAAGTAACAAAATATGTGACTCTAAGGTGTGCACCTGCAAAGTTTGAGAAAAAAAGTTGGCACGCTAACATTACCACTGATGAAGTTACAATATATGTGACTGAAAAATACACCTGCAAAATTTGAGAAAAAACTTTGTCATGTTAATGTTAGCATGCTAACATTAGCATGAATGAAGTAACAAAATATGTGACTATGTGTATACCTGCAACATTTAGGAAAAAGTTGGCGTACTAATGCTAGCATGCTTACATTGATGAAGACACAATATGTGGCTGAGGTGAAAACCTACATTTGTTTTTAAGTTGGCATGCTAACATTAGCGTGAATGAAGTAAAAAAAAATATGTGACCGTGAGTACCTACAAAATCTGAGAAAAAAGTTGGATATCTAATTTTAGCATGTTAACATATTGATGAAGTAACACAATACGTATACCTGCAAAATTAGCTACCAATTAGCAATTAGTAAGGAGCATTTTGACTTTGAAACTGTTTGCATCAGTTGAGAAATGTAGGAAATGTGGAATTTTGAAAATTTGCCAATTCATTTTCAATGGGGGAAAAAAAAATGATTGGGGATTTAGGAAAATGCGGCAATTTTTGGAACTTTAAAAATTGTTAGTTTGAAAGTCCAGGGTTAGTGGAATGGTTTGAATCGGTAACGAAATGTGCTAATTATAGATGTTTGAAAAATTGTCCAGGAATTCCAGGAAATGTTGGAATTTTGGGAAATAAATAAAAGGGCAACATGCGTGTCAAGTGGAATGGTTTTAATCGCATGAGAAATGCGCGAAAAGAAGGTGGACGAAAAAACATGGCTGAATAATATTCAGAATACTATGTGTAGATGCTTTTTAGCATTCATTGGTTAATCATATCTTTTACAATAGCAACAAATGAACCAGACTTTTCCACACGTACCATGTGCCTCAAATAATCCATCCATCCATCCATTTTCTACCGCTTGTCCCATTCGGGGTCGCGGGGGCCTCAAATTATTTGTAACATTTTTGTAATTACTTTATAAAACGATGCAGAATTGAGAAAAATCTCCCTCATAAGGTAAACATTGACATATTAGCGATACATAACATTCATATGTAATTTTCGTTTTTAAAAAAGACAATAATTAACTGCAAACAAAAATGCAGCTCTACATTTCATCTATGTCCATCCATCCATCCATTTTCTACCGCTTGCCCCTTTCGGGCTCTAGGGGGGTGCTGGAGCCTATGTCCATCCATCCATCCATTTTCTACCGCTTGTCATGTTTCTGTATTCAGCATGCCAGATTGGCTCCTAATATGTCATGTGCTGCAGAGCCCATATTTGGTGTTCCTGGGGCAACTGACTACACTCTGCAATCAGGCTGATTACTACTGAGACGTCAGAATTTCTGAGTTCCCAGTGGGAATTTAAACTAGAACGCCCCTGGACGTCTGATTTTTGACTAAGGAAGTCGGAGCATTCTCACCACCCCCGAGTTGGTTTCAAAGATGGCTGCTCTGGGTGTAAATAATGATGTTTTCTTCTGATTAGTTGTTGTCGCAGTAAATCAGCCATATACAATGTATTGTATATCAATCCTGTGAAGAGCAGGGAAACCTGCGAAACAGGCTTGTAGGGATGAAATAGCCTCTGTGTTTTTTCCTGACCTAACGTACAATGTATTGTAGGTTTACACATGGTAACGTCACTGTAGTGCACTCTCCATGTATCTAATGTGGTATATACGCTGTACAATAGCATCTGTGTTATCTCTTCATCCAGCGTGTTTGAAGGTTGCAGAAAGAGTGCATATTTTCACATTAGTTGTTTATATTCAGACAAGGCACGCGCAAAAATTGCTTCCGTGGATGTGGCCCTCTTAATTTCCGACATCGTAACTGGAGTGCTCACAACTCGGGTGTGACGTCATTCCCAGCTCCACTTCCCAGGTAAATAGAAGGCAGCATGAGCCGTGTTGTCATACTTGCCAACCTTGAGACCTTCGAATTCGAATTCGGGAGATTGGGGGAGCGTGGGGTTGAGGTGTGGGGGGGAGGGTTGAGGTGGCGGGGTTTGGGGGGGGCGGTGGGGGGGTGTTGGTGGTAGCGGGGGTGTATATTGTAGCCCGGAAGAGTTAGGGATGCAAGGGATTCTGGGTATATGGTCTGTTGTGTTTATGTTGTGTTACGGTGCGGATGTTCTCCCGAAATGTGTTTGTCATTCTTGTTTGGTGTGGGTTCACAGTGTGGCGTATATTTGTAACAGTGTTAAAGTTGTTTATACGGTCACCCTCAGTGTAACCTGTATGGCTGTTGATCAAGTATGTCTTGCAGTCACTTTCGAGCGTATGCAGAAGCCGCATACAACATGTGACTGGGCCGGCACGCTGTTTGTATGGTGAAAAAGCGGACGCGTCGACAGGTTGTAGAGGACGCTAAAGACAGTGCCAT